>NC_026148.1:1078042-1089892 GCF_000512975.1 Sesamum indicum | reverse complement strand
TTTTATAACAATTCAAAGTTTGTAACATATTCGTAATTTTATAATTATATTCTAAAAAATAAGATAAATATTACAATCATGCACGTACACCGTACTAGTTTCAAGGGAAAAAAAAATATACGTACAAAATGCTAACCTTAGAAGTGGTCTTAAAAATTAGAATTACATCACTCAATTAACATTTTGAGTCTCATTTATATAGAATGAGATTTATATTATCTACTTTTGGGAAAAAATTCAGAGACCCCCCTGTAATAATAGGAATATTCACAAAACTCCCTATGCAAATTAAAGTATCAAATACTCCCCCTATGATATAAAATAAAGTTCAAAAAACCCCTCCGTACAAAAATTGGGCCACACGCGCTTTGACTGCAATTTTCCTATGAAAGTACCTTTTTTTTATATTTTTGCCCTTCTCTCACTTGTAATATATATACTATTATATATGAATTTAATAATTAAATATTATTTATATAATAATTATTTAATTAAAATATTATACATTTTTAATAATTATCAAATATTCTTTTATATAATAATAAATTATATACATTATGAATTAAAATAATTATATATTAATAAGCCTAGTTTGTCCGATTGACTAGAAGGGCTATTTTAGTTTTTTAAAAATAGACTCAAATTGACCAAAAAGCGGTGTGATTATTTATTCGTAACATAGGAGTGATTTTCTACATTAAAAATTTCATAGGGGATTTTTGATATTTTGTTATATCACAGGGGTCAAACTGGATTTAACCCTATATTTTTATTTTTATAAGTGTAAAATTAGAATTTTATCAATATTTTTGGACAATTCCTAATGGATTAAGTATGAAAGTTTGAATGGTGTATGTAATTTTAGAACTTTTTGGAAGAAAATGTAATTTCTCATTTTTTTAAGTTAATGTTGCTTATTGTTATGTGGTTAATTACTATGTAATTTGTTAAACATAAGGGTGTTTTGCCTATTTTCCAATCAGAAGGGGGCTTTTGCTGAGTTTTTAAATTACATGGGGGTTTTATGCAATTTGGCCCGAATGATTACACTGTCTTTCCCTGAGATCTGGTATAATTACACGTAGATCTCCTATGATTTGAAATTTTATATTTAGTATGAGGTTTGCTTTCGTCTAATAAATTTACCCATTCGTCATTTAAAATTCATAAAAATTGCTGATATTTTTTTAAAAAAAGGATGACAATTCATATTTATGCCCAATTGACTTATTTCAGATAAAATAATACTATCTGACTAAACTAGAAAATATACTTCCTTACATGCATTAACATGTGAAGATGTAGGGTAGTTTGGCTATAAAAAGATTTGTTTGACCTGCAATAAGTCAATAATAAGTGAACTGGGGGTAATAATGGATTTTCATTCAATTTTTTATTCATATTAGCAAACTTTGTGAACTTTGAGTAACATAAACAAACTTTAGGAATACTAGATTTAATTTTTTCAAATTATATAAAATTTACGTGTAGTTGCACCAAACCTTAAGAATGGGAGGTGTAACTATCCCATAAAATATATGTTATCACACATAACTTTGTATCAAATATTAAAAATAACCGATGTAATTATCCCCATAAAATATATATTATCACACTTAATTTTGTGTATATATATATAACTAAAGATTTAGACATTATGCAAGTGTCGAGATAATCACCCCAATAATTTATAGTGGTTTGCATGCAATTCTGTCAGGACTATGTTCTGAGGGTGTTTGCTTGTGGAGTAATGCATTTGTTATGTTGAAAATTTAAACATGGTGTTTGGATTGATTTTTAAAGTGTTTTATTGTATTTTGTGGACATAAAAAGAGAAAATAAAAATAAATAAGTATCTGTTGGAAATAGTGTGTATATGTTATCAGCTTATTATTGAAAATAAATTTTGAAAAAATATTTTATTTTATAAACATTATTTTTAGAATTAAATTTTTCAAAGTTAAAAATTATAAGCAATTTTGTATCATAAAATAATAAATATTAAACTGTTTTTTGAAAATACTCTATTACAATTAGTTTTTTCTTCTCTCTCACATTCTCTATATTTATTTTTCTTACAAACTTTCATATTTTTAATAAAACCAACAATTATAATTTTTTCCCTTTTTTACACACATTTCTTTTTCCTCACATACTTCTTTTTTTGTGAGGCAAACAATATAAATTAAACCCACAAAGCAAAATTCAGTCTCACAATAGTCAGAATAGTTAGAACATTGATGATGGGCTTTCATAGTAACCCCCAACCCGTACCACACTTTTACGGTTTGGAAAATACATTATTTCATAAAAAAACAGAAAAGAAATTGAGAGAAATATATTTCATATTATTTTGTAAAAAATATATTTAATTACCTCTTTTCTCTTTATTCGCCACTAGCAATAAAAGGCAGATAGAGTAGTGTTTGTTTAGTCTTTTCACAATAATAAGAAGGGAAAAAATCCTTTGAAATCATTCCTTCATTCATTCCCAATTTGCAAAAACCCTAAACCGCTATTTCTCCTTCTCCTTTGTGCTCTCTCTCTCTCTCTCAACTCACTGCTGCCACAATGGCACCGACGACGTCTTTGGATGAAGAAACCGCGAAGAAAGTCATTCGTCAGGTGATTTGCAAAACATGTTTTTCTTTTTTTAGATGATGAAGAATATTCATTGTATTTGAATTTGTGTTTTAGTTGTTCTGTTTTGTGTTTTGAAAATAGAGAGAGAAAAATAGAGATAAGTAAGTGTGTGTTGAAAATAGATGATATGTTTGGATTTATGTTTTGAGATAATTTAAAATATTTTAAAATAAGTGGTGTAGGTTTGATGTTGGGATTTAGGAGACAAAAATCACTGTTCATTGTCAAATCATATATTTTTATATATATTGTTCTATATAAATATGTATATATATAAATATTTTATTTTAATATTGTATTTTTGGGAGACAAAAATTATTGTTTATTGTCAAATCATGTATATTTTATATTATGTATATATATTATATATAAAAAGTTGAAAAACAAAAAAACATACACATATTTGGTACAATAGAGATTTTCTTTGCTTCAATAAAAATATCAACATACACATATTTATTCATCAAAGTGAAAAACATTGCACATCCCGATCTATCTTAATTGGAAACACCATTTTCCGTCTTCAGCAACTTAAATGTTTTATATTTAAAATATATCTGTAACTTAAAATTATTCCTAGAAAGACCAAGTTTTTCATACAAAATCGACTCTAGTTCAACAAATATAGTACTATAATATATTTTCATAGTGAAAAAAAAAAAGTGGAAGACAAAAGAAAGCTAGAGAGAGAAAAAATGGAATCTCCACATCTCTCTCTCCTCTCTCACATACTCACACACCACCCAAAACACACACTAATGCGCAATCTTTACATACACCAGCCGGTGACTTGGAAGACGAGGAGGAAGGGTCAGCCGGCGACGGGACGGTCAAGGAGGAGGATGGCCAGAGTCAGGAAGCCGGTAGTGGAGAGATTTCTCGAGTTTTCCAAACGAGGCGCGAGAAAGATGAAGAAACGACTGTTGAGAAAACGATGGTGGCCAATTTTTTTCCGGTGATAGAGGATGAATCAACGATTGGGGAATTAAAGGGGGCTTCGCTGGTCCAGAAAGATCAAAGTTTCGCCATTGAAATCAACAAGAAAAAAGGCCAAACGCAGCAGTTTTTTCAGGAAGATGAAAGGTTTGGTTTTGCTGGTTCTTTTCCGGCAATTGAGGGTTGCAATCGATCTTTGGAGACGAAAGGAAACATTCCGAACAAAAAAGGAGGAAGTTTGGCCTCTATTTCGTCGGGGTTAGGGGCGCCACCATTTTTAGGTTTTGGTGAAGCTTCTTCAACCTCCATCAAAGGCGGACAAGGGACTGTTCACGACTTCAAAATCTCAGAGTTCCTATTCCTTGCGAATAGAGTCGTGGACGTCGGAGATATTGCTGTAATAGAGGCACTGGCGGCGCTCAAAACCCGATGGGAGGAAAAGTTTGGCCCTAGCAGAAATTTGCAGAAACCTTTTGGCCGACGACGATGGCTGGAAAAACTTTTGGCCGTGGAACTCTCAGAGCTCGCCACTATCTCCTTGGGCCGGCAACGGAAACGCGACGGGAGGATTTAAGGACTAGTGGGTCGATGGAAAATGGCTCGCCGCCGCTTGGAAAAAAATCCCAGATTCCGGCGCGGTTGTGTGACTCTTCTTTCGGCAACCAAGGTAATTAAACAGTAACTGAGACGAGTGAGAAACTGGCCGCAATGATTTTCTGGCGAACTGGCGAAGGTCCGGTCACTTTTGCGACGAACAGTGACGTGCGACGGGCGGCTAACGTGGATGCCACGGTGGAAAGGGCTGGAGCTGAGGTGGTCAGCGCTTTGGGTGACATGGAGGTTGACTTGGCAAGTGAGAGGGCTGCTGACATCAGCCCTAATAGGGCTGATGTCATCACTACTGCAAGGGCTGCTGGCATCAGCCCTATTAGGGCTGACATCATCATTGATGCAAAGACTTACATAAGCAATTACACAGTTGCTGAGGTCAGCGATGCTAGGGCTGACATCAGCAATGACACAACTACTGACATCAGCATTTCTATAGGGAAAAAACAGGATTTTCATGACACAACAAGAAAAAAGGCTATCGGTGTTCCCGTCCAAACAGGTTTGTACGTTGGCAATATCCCGTTGCATGCATGTCCTAAAAATGCGACTTTGGATGACAAAATTGCTCATGTTTTCAATAATTCTTAGCGAAAAACTGTCGTATGTGGAGCCCACTGTGCAAAATGGTGAGGTGATTATTCGCCCTTCGTTGGAAATTATTCGGGATGGATCGAAACGATGGAAGGCCACGGCAGTTGGATATTTTCTCGGAAAAAAAATTATATTCCCACCACCTAAAAGAATTTGTCACGTCAATATGGCCAGCGTTACGTGACGTCACTGCTACGGCAAATAGGTTCTTCTTCTTCCAATTCAAATCAATCATAGATATGGAAGAAGTAATTGAGGGTGGACCATGGCTATTTCAGGGACAACCGATCGTCCTTTAGTAATGGGAGCTAGGAATAGCAATGTAAAAATTGAAACATACACAAGTCCCCGTCTGGATCAAGCTAAGACACCTTCCGATGGAGTTGTGGATTACGGAGGGATTGAGCATAGTGGCGAGTGGAGTCGGAAAACTGTTGTACCCGGATGCCATAATGAGAGCATACACGAGACTGGACTTCGCTCGTGTATGCATCATGCTAAACATCACCTCAAAATTATCAAATCATATCATTATCATGACCCTAGATGAGAGAGGAGGGGAAACACCATGCAAAGTCGATGTCGAATATGAATGGGTTCTGTCGAAGTGTACGGGCTGCATGAGCTTGGGCCACTCTATCAAAGACTGTCCATTGACGAAACCGGCTAAGCAAACCAAACCATCAGTGTCTGTATATGTACCCAAAGTAGCGGGGCCACGAATACCTAGGAGGGAGGAGAATTTCACTAAAACGTTAAGGGTTCCACAACTAGAAACTCCTCGGAATTCTTCCAGACTACAGGTGGAAGAGAGCGAATCACTACCATTGGACACGCATGCATCTCCCACTCGATGTGGAGACAAGAGACGAGAGGACAAAGGCAAGTCATTGGTTATTTTTAATACTTTTGATGCCTTACAGATGCTTGAGGATGTAGATGAAACTACTGGGGGTCCTAATCCAAGCAGCCCCAAGCAAGGTGATCCATGTTGAATATGGCAGTTTGGAATGTTCGTGGCCTGAACAAAAGGGACCATCAGCTAGCAGTGAAAGATCTTGTTGCTGAGTTCAGGTTTACATTTCCTTAGTCTCCTTGAAACCCATATTCCTTTGAATAATGCTTCTCAAATTTAGTCTTTTTTATTACCCCAATGGAAATGGTTTGTGGATTATGTGACGACGGGGAATCGTATTTGGATTGCATGGGATGATAACTTCATTGATGTTGATGTGGTTGAGTTGGGTACACAATTTATACACTATCATGTTACTATTCGAGCACTTCAGGAATCAGTTGATGTTACCATCATTTATGGGGCCACTAAGGTAGGGGACAGACGAGAACTCTGGGACTCTCTGACGACATTGGGCAGACAATGTGTGGATACCCCGTGGTTAGTTGGGGTGATTTTAATGTTGTTCGGGACCTTAGTGAGGTTTGTGGGGCTTCTTGAGACATACGGCTGGCAATGGAGGAATTAAATAATTGCATCCAGAATGCAGGATTGCTTCCTTTACCCATGCAAGGAGAATAGTACACATGGCACAATTGCAGTGAAAGCCCCCGGAATCTATGGAAACGATTGGATAGGATACTCATTAATGACACATGGATTGATCGTTTCCCCACTTCATCTTACTCGAGCCAGACAAAATGCATAAAACCCCCCTGTGTTTTAAAAAGTATGCAAAAAGCACCCCCCCTGTTTTCAGAATAGGCTAAAACCCCCCTCATATTTTATTTTAGTCAGTAAAAAACCCCCATTCTATTAGAAACTAATGGGAGGTGGAGAAGACGCGCGTCTGCTGCGTTTGGTAGTGTTTTTCTATGATTTAGGTTGATATTTAATGACTCTTTAGATCAAAATACCCCTCTATGAGTCTATATAACATGCAAAGGGGTTTTTTGCTTGTTTTCTATCTTCCTTTTGCCATTTCTCCCCCAAAAAAAGGTATGAAACTATTTCCTTTTTTCTCTTTTATTTTATGTGTTCAGTTTAATTTTGGTAATTTAATTATATCAAATTATTTTTTTTATTTCATTTTTGTAGAATGAGCTATTCTAGGAAATCCCCTTCAAAAAGAGAAGAAATTACAGATTTGAGATATAAAAATCCAAAGTGCTTTTGTCAAAGAAATGCCGCTATTGGAGTTGTCGGTCCGACAAAAGAAAGTGAAGGAAAATTGTTCTGCAATTGTAGAGCTGGACAATGCAATTTTTTAGTTGGTTGGAACCAATCAGTGTATCTCGTACAAACTCACAAAGTTTCCAAATGCTAGAAATGGAAGAAGAGGTGGAATCAAATATAAGAGGTATGGAAGAGAAATTTTCTGAACTGATCTCTGTATGCGAAGACCTGACTGGCAAAGTGAAGCAGCTTGATGCCAATCAAAAAATGTTAAAGGCACTAATTGTAGCTATTTTATTTTGCATGATTGTTGTATTATTTAAATGAATTTGTCAATGCAATGTTGTTAAGTGAATTTGTTAGTGTAATGTTAATGAACCTATAATATAAATAAAAAACAGCAAAATGCATCAATGCATCATCACAATTTCCCAACAACAAACAACAAAAACAACCATCATGAATTTCATTTTAGTTCAAAATGGACAAAGTGCATTCACTGAAACATGTACACAACTAGATTTTCATCCTGATTTACAACTATACATCCAAAAATTCTAATTTGCAACCATCAGTTTTGCAAAATCCATCACTAAAACATCACAAAATAGATAAAAATTGAACCTCAATTGCACCTCATACATTTCTTGTGGGCTTTGATATTCCATCAGTATTTTCATCATTTTTCTTGGTTTGTCCTGGCCTATATGAGTTGGCCAAACCCTTGATCAGTGAAGAAATAGATGGATTTCTCTCTGCACAACATTTTCTCTTGAATTGGGAGGACTGATCTGGAGCATCTTGTTGTTGTCTCTTAAGCAATTTAGTTGAAGAAGATATTGGCTTTTTTTGCTTTCTAAGAGCTTTAGGTTTTTGCTGTAGTTGCATGAAATTATTTTAGTCCAAAGTAATAAAGTTAAAGGGACATATACTCAATGAATCATTAAGAAAATTACCTGATAAGCTGTTGAGGATTGTGGATGTTCTTGTTGGACAGGTTGTTGAGTTATTTGCTCTGAATGAACAATCTAAAACACAGTAAATGAGACACTGGTGTGAACAAATAAACCAGTAAATTCTACTTTATTAATACAACAAGTGACATACCTGTTCATGTGATGGTTTATGCACATTCAATCCTCTAGTGATAGTCTCACCTAGTGTTGTTCTGCTACTCTGTTTAGGAATCTATAAAGTAGATTTTTCATTATAAAAACCTCATAAATTGAAGCATGGTTGGTATGCAAAAATTACGTACCTTAAAAGGTTATCCTGGGGCTATTTGAGGTGGTAGCTGAAGTGGAATTGGTGGTTGAACTGGAAGTGGGGGCTGAACTGCAATTTGTGGCTGAAGTGGAAGTGGAGGCTGAACTGCAATTTTGGGCATGGAATCTTGAGATGGTTGGGAATAAATTGGAGGTACCTGCAGCACATGACAAAGAGTCAAAAATTGGTGTATGACAGTCAATAAGCTGATATTAAATTAGTATTACCTCTTCTTGAATTGCCTCATTCTCATCAAAAGGTGGATGAGGTGGGGTACTAGGTCTTTTAGATCCTGATGCACCATGTGACTTGCTGGATCTTTGTCTGCCTTGGTTGGGATTCTGCAAAGACATAATTAAAGAAAGACAAAAATAATTAAAGCTATTAAATAATATCTGTCAGATAATAAATGAACAAATAATAATTAAAGTAAGGAAAATTACTTGCTTGAATTTGGAATTGGGGTGTGGGGGATTTGTGCAACTTCTTTTATTCTGCCCTTTTCCCATACATATTGCACAAGTGTGGGTAAGACCTCTTCTTGAAGTTGTTTCCCTCACATCATTTGCATCCTTCCTTCTACATTTTTTTGGCCTTCCCATCTTGATTACTGCATCAGGAGGATCCACTTTTCCCATTTTTGAATCTTCAAAATCATGCATCCTTGGCACTGGGTGGATCATGTGACTGTATACCTTTAAATACACTTTCTTCTTCAAGCATTCATCAATGAAATCCTCCACTTTCAGCCTGTGATAATCAATTGCAACTGTAACGTCCGTAGAATTTTTTCACGTAATTGGGAGACTAATTGGTAATTATTAGAAATTTAAATTTAATTAGTAAATGAATTATAGATTGGATTTAGGATATAATAAAACTTGAATGGATTAAATTGAAGTTCATTATAATATTTGAGGCAAATTATATTAATTAAGAAAATCAGAAAGGACGTAATGGGTATTTTGAGAAAAGTTTAATTAAATAAATAAAATAATAATAATATTATATATAATATATATATATATCTATATACATAAATGTATCATAATAGTAATAATAATAATACTATATAAATATATGTATTTAATATAAGAAAGGAGGGGGGTGCCCACCGCCCAACCTCTCATATATATATATATATATATATATATATATATATATAATAGAATCCAAACTTTATCCTTACAATTGCATTTTTTCTTTTCGCCTTCAGTGAAGCGCAGCGAAGTAATACTTCATATTTTAATTATTATTAATTTATATAATTATATTATTTAATTAGTTCATTTATTAAATGTTGATTATACTGAGCGGTGAACTATTTAATCGGAGTACTTTATGATTTTGGCTATTTAAATTAGTGTCAAATTAAATATCACAATTGCTATAAAAATGATATAGTTGGTTGATTAAAATATTAGATTTGTTAGATTTAATTATCGTTATAGCTAATTTATACAATTCCATCGGAATGATTAACCAAATATGTAATTCTATGTATTATTGCTTAATTAAATTGTATGGCAATGATAAATTGACAGAAAATTCATAGAAATATTTTGGAAGTTATATTTTAGAAATATTATGTTATTAATGAGGGAAAATGAGGTTTCAGTAGTAGTATAATTTACGAATATTATTAAAAATGATAGTTATAAATATATAAGGGGTTTGATTAAGTGAATTCTTATGAATTATTTAGTAAATTAAATATATTGATTATACGTATAATATTCTATTATAGGATTTGACGACAAAGTAGAGGGTTGAGCAGTCCCTCGTGAAATCGAAGCATTTTGGGATATAAGGTAAGTAGAGCTAATTGGATATATATATAACTATATGTGTAGTATTGTATATATTATATGTATTAGTTTCTTGGATATGATCGCGAACTTGGATTTATATTTATATACATTGATTGTGTATATTGATTGTTTATATAATTAATTATGGATTATTTATTAGATTACCATAATATCGGCGAAATTGTTACTATGTGTTATGATTATAATATAGGGACATGCGGGATATGATTATGTGATGGTTGTACAATTGATTGTTGTATGAAATCGAATTGGGAGCTATTATTGAGGAAGTAATTATTATAAAAAATAGAATGATGATTGTGAATTGAAATAAAAGATGATGCTTACCTAGTGGAAGCACAGTCAATAGTTTACGAAAATATGGTCGATGATGATGTGATTGATAATGTGATATGAGAAATATCTGAATTAAGCTAGGTACCATGGCGCGTAGGGTACCGGGGTATTCCGAGGCAGCAGGGAATATCCTGTGATGCATATGATATGATGATGGCCGGCGAAACCATTGACTGATGTACTTCACCTAGAGTAAGTGGGGCCCTTAACTAATAAATGATAACAAATGAATATTATGTCGTGGATTGATTTACAGTTGTGAGTATGTATTACTGTTTATATCTAATGTTGTTGTATGACGAATGACTGTTGTCGGTGTGACTGCATGTACGTGAATCTTTGTTTGTGTATATATATATAGACTGATCAACTATACTTATTGAGTAGGCAGCTCATTCCTTACCACGTACTTTTCAGGAAATAGGTCACACTGATTAGCCACATTGGACTTTGAGCGGTGCCGTCGTCTTTATTAGGTGGGTCAGCCGTGACATCTAAAGCCAGAGTTTTTGATTGTTGGGTTGTTAAATATACTGGTCTTTTATCGGGATTTGTGTTTAAAGTTGTGGATAATTTTCCTTGAGGTTATGTACATGAGAACATGTAGTGAGTGTAAATATAACTTTTGGTGGTATATATTATCTTTTGTGATATATAATATTATATTGACAAATTATAATTTATTTTACGAGTTGAAAGAGAATTACATATAGAATGAGTTTTGATTAAAGTAAGGATGAAATAGTGATAATTAGATGTAGCGAGTAAGGGGTGCTACAGCAACAATGGCATGATAGCAAGGATATCCACAAGCTGAAACATGCCACAACTGCAAACTTCTCCTTGAGGTAAACTATGTGGTTTTGCATAAAATGCATTACCTCGTATTTGTCTTCCCCTGCCCAAGAAGGAAAGCGATTTCTACTCTCCAGCCTTTGCACTTCAGTTTTCTTCATGATATTAGGACAAACAACCCCCTCGTATTTTTCCATCCCCTCTCTTTTCACTTGAATTCTTCCCATGAACTTCTTCCTTATCCATTCAAACATCTGAATTATTGGTAATTCTCTTGCCTCCAGGATAATATGATTGAAGGATTCGTTCATGTTATTCACAAGCACATCACACTTTGTCTTAGTCGGGAAGAAACATTTTGCCCAATGTACTGGAGGTATTTCAGCCAACCATTCGTATGGTGTTTGTTCAGCATCTTTTTTTTGGTACATTTTTTCAATCTCAGTCATTGTTTTTAAGTGTTGATTAACACTGTAAGTTGATGCAGCTTTCCAAAACATTTTTTTTCAGTTGTTGCCCTTTAAATTTTTCTTTAAAATTATTGTACATGTACCTCAAACAGAATCTGTGTTCAGCCCCAGGTGCCAGTTCAGCAATGGCCTCTAGTAACCCCTTCTGCCTATCTGAAATGAAGGCCCATCCCCTCTTATTTTGTGACCCTATATCTCTAAGCAAAAGGTTCAAAAACCACTCCCAACTATCATATTT
>NC_026148.1:1068038-1077997 GCF_000512975.1 Sesamum indicum | reverse complement strand
AACTCCCCTTTGAATAACCTCTTCAGAAAGCACCCATCCAACCCAATTAATGGTCTACACCCCTCAATGAAACCATCTCTCATGCCTCTCAAGCAAAAATACATTCTTTGTAAAACAGGTAGATTCACTTCTTTGTTCAGCTCCATTATTAAAGAGCTCCTAGGATTATGTTTGACTATTGTATGATAGTAGTCATAAAGTCTTGCATATTACTCTTTCACATCACCTGTTACCAATTTGAGAGCATGTTTTTTGGCTCTATGAACTTTATGAGTTGAAACGTCAATCTGCAATTCTCTTCTGACTTTGTTCTTCAATGATTGAAGAGACTCATTTGGATTGTCTTTTACAAACTTTTCAATTACTTTACCAATGTACTTGTAATTGGCTTGCTTATTTTCAACTTTACGTGCACAGGTATGTTCTCCCTTATAAGACTTTATCTGAAATGTTGTGGATTTCATGATTGAAGATGCCCTCAACTTCCAATTACACCCATTTTTACAAGTTGCAACTATCAAGTGTTTTTCATTCTTCACCAAACTTCAAATCCCATCCCCTCCTCACAGCCCAATCCCTCAGCACATCCTTAAATTTGGCTTTTGTCTCAAACTTCATACCTACTGTCAAATCTACTTCAGCCATATTCATCATCTCATCCCACACTGGACACCCATCTCCCTCATTACCCAACTCTTCATCCTCCAGTACAGTAAACCTCTGTCCATCTCCCCTACTAGTCCCTTCACCCCTCTCATTTTGTTGCTCTTGCTGTTTTTTTTTTTTTTTTCTTTCTTTCTCTCATTAAAGACCTAGAGTCTTTAGCATTGTTCTTGTGTAGTTTTCAGGCCTACAAGTGAAAATATCATAATCCCATGAACCCTCTAACATCCATGAAGGGCAATCAAAACTAATGATGAATCAGAATTTGACTCATCATTTTCTACCTCTTTCTCAACCCCTACTTCCTCACCCTCTACACCCTTATTGTCACCATCAGCCCCATCCTCAACCCCTACACCCTCATTATCACCGTCAGCCCCTTCCTCAACCCTTACTTCTTCACCTTCTACTCTCTCATTGTCACCCTCCGCCCCATCCTCCACCCCTACACCCTAATTTTCATCCTCAACCCCTACTTCTTCACCCTCTACTATCTCATTGTCACCCTCAGCCCCATCCTCCACCCCTACACCCTCATTTTCACCCTTAGCCCCTTCCTCAACCCCTACTTCTTCACTCTCTACTCTCTCATTGCCACCCTCAGCCCCATCCTCCACCCCTACACCCTCATTTTCATCCTCAGGCCCTTCCTCAACCCCTACTCCCTCAAAAACAAATCTTGCACTCTCATTTTCAGCCTCAATCCCTTCCTCATTCCCTATTTGTTCAACATTATATTGTAATAGTGGCACAGAATTTTCACAATGAAGGACATTACCACTAACATATGTAGACAACAAAGGGCCTGCTTTTTCTTCAATGTAAATTGATATAACATTACAACATTTATAGTCTCTTAATAACTCTCTAATATACCCTCATCCCCTTCTAACTTCTTTATAGACATTTGTAATGTTTGTTGAGGAAATGAATAATAAAGTACTAAGTTACTACCCTTGCCGCCAGCTTTAGTGTATATTGTTATCAGGTTATCATAGAATAATCTTTCTTTATCAACTCCTGAAAAAAAGACAGTATATCCCCCAACATATCTAATGGTTGGTACCCATTCTATGACCCCACCTAACCACAGAAATATCTAATGGTTGGTACCCATTCTATGACCCCACCTAACCACAGAAAAAAGTCTGCATAGTCTCCCAAAATCATTCTCTACAAATTAATTAAGAAATTAATTTAGTCATAACATATAAAATTAACAAGAAGCATTACAGAAACTGTAAAAATTTCTATGATTAACCATTATTACAAATTTAAAATAATAGTAAATAAATATTAAGTATGCAAGGTGACTCACGGTACAAATGCAAATAAGTTTGTTCATGTGAATAAATCTCATCCAACAGAAACTACAACAATTATAAACCAACTCCACCAGCCACATGTTCCCTGTAAACTTGTATTATGTATTGATTGCACATCTCCACCACCCTACAACTCTTTCTCCAAGCACATTGGCACCAAAGAAATTGAAAGTGTAAACATTTATTGAAAACAATTAACACACCCATCGAGGCATCTCTTCTTGAAACTTGAAAGATATGCATTTATTTGATGAATAAAACAATATCACAGTATCACTATCAGATTCTGAAAATAACAAATAGAATACCAAATAAAAAGTTCGCATATATATATATATATACCAAACAGAGAGAAAGAGGACATGGATTCTAGAATAGCAAATGGAATACCAAACAAAAATAGAAAAATTTCTGTAAACTCTGCAAGAATTACAACAATTTCTCACAAAACATAAAAAAATTTAAACTTACCAGTTCTTCTTCAACAACACGAACGAACTCTCCTCTCCTCGAGCACAAACCCTAAATCTAACTTACAAAATCTAAATCAGTATTTTTCGTTCTATTTAGGGTAAAGAAACACAAGTTTTTTGATCAAATTCCCTCGTTTTCTCCCTCTCAATTGCAAACCCATAAAATTCTAGTTTTTTTACTTTGGTAATTCTAGTCTCGCTGTAACTCTTTCTCTCTCTTTGAATTCACTCTTTGACTGTAGTTAAAGAGCAGTAAAGACAGCAAGGTTATAACGGTCAAATTAGGAAGAAAAATGACGTCGTTAGTGCTCATTTTGAAAAAGGGCACGTGAGTTGACTAAAACAAAACAGGAGGGGGGTTTTAGCCTAATCTAAAAACAGGGGGTGCTTTTTGCATATTTTTTAAAACATAGGGGGGTTTTATGCATTTTTTCCTACTCGAGCCTTACACAGCGTACCTCAGATCACTCACCGATGGTCCTGTATGGGGACCGACAACAGCAGTTGGGAGGTATGTTTCGATTTGATAATTATCTTACCCTCTCACCAGAACTCATTCCTAGTGTGCAGAGCGTTTGGCAGCATAAGATAGTTGGCATACCGATGTACGTGATGACTCGAAAACTAAAAGCTTTGAAACCAATTTTTCGAGAATAGAGGAGGAATAAAGGTGATTTATCGCACAATGTGCAGTTAGCTAAGGGTTTTCTTGAAGCGGCACAAATCCTGGTCAGCTCGAACAGACAGGAGGACTTGTTCTTATACCTATAGCATTGTTGTCGAATGGTTTTGGCCAAAGCGGCGAAGCTAGAGCAAATCATGCTTCGTTAGAGAGCAAAAATGGAGTGGATGAAGGGGGTGACCAATGCTCCATGGTTTTTTTTCACAAGATTGCGCAACGAAGGACAGCAAGGAGAATCTTGCAAATTAACGATGAACACGGAGTCACCCATATGGAGCAGTAGGCAGTGGTAAATGAATTTGTCTCCTTCTTCCAAAACCTGCTAGGAGGAGAGAGACGACGGGATGTAGTTGATATCCGGTTCCTTAGACCATGGGCATGACATTTGCTGACAGACAACGAGGCCAACTCTGTCTTATTGCCTTTCACCCCGGTTGATGTTAAATAGGCAGTATTTGATATTGCTGAGGATAAAGCGTCGGGGCCCGATGGGTACTCATCCGGTTTCTTTAAAGCGGCATGGCCGATTGTGGGACAGGAGGTAAGGGAAGCGGTGTTGGATTTCTTTAATACCGGGAGGCTCTTGAAACAAATCAACACCACTTTGCTGGCAGTTATACCGAAGGTTCACTCCCTAATGTCCATAAGTGATTTTTGACCCATTTCTTGATGTAATGTGCTTTATAAGATTACCGCTAAACTCATTGTCTAACGATTGAGTGTGGTTTTGGACAAACTCATTAGCCCCTGCCAAACGGCGTTTGTGCCTAACAGAAGTATCGTGCGCTGAAAGTGGATATTAGAAAGGCGTATGATACGATTGAGTGGGACTTTCTGTCTGCTGTTCTTGAGTTATTTGGGTTCCCGAACATATTTACCAGGTGGATTGAGGAATGTGTCACTACAGCATCTTTTTCAGTCGGGCTCAATGGAAAGCCCCATGGATTCTTCACGGGAGCTAGAGGGCTACGACAGGGGGATCCTCTTTCATCGTACTTATTTGTGCTCGTCATGGAGGTGCTACACTTGGGTTTTCTCTAGTAGATTGATCAAGAAGGCCCTTTTACGTTTCACTGGAAATGCAAAGCAGCGCGTGTGTTCCAACTTGGGTTTGCTGACGACCTACTATTGTTAAGCAAGGCTGACATTACATCCATCGGAGTTTTCAAAATGGGACTTGATCGATTTGCTGGATGGTCAGGGCTGAAGTTGAACGTCTAAAAGAGTCATCTTATCATCTCAGGGTCAACACAGGGACTGAGAGAAGATATGCTGACTTTACTTGGGTTCCAGGAAGGGCAACTGCCGATGAGGTACCTTGGTCTTCCTCTCCTATTTTCTAAATTGTCGGATTGCCAACTGTTATTGATAAAAATTGACCAACGTGTTGCTGGGTGGGAGGGGCTTGCACTTTCATATGCCGGAAGAGTGCAAATTCTAAAATTTGTGCTCACATCACTTAGTGTTTATTGGGCCTCTGCATTCATTTTGCCGAAGAAAATCATTAAAGAAATTGAGAAAAGACTACGAACTTTGTTATGGAAAGGAACGGGGAACAGTGGATACGCAAAGGTAGCATGGAATGACGTGTGTCGGCCTGTTGAAGAGGGAGGCCAAGGAATCAGGGATGTTGCTACATTAAATCAGGCATTAATGAGCAAGAAACTCTGTGATGTAATCCGATGCGAGAGGACATCAATTTGGGTGGACTGGTTGTACGCTAGTCGGTTACAAAACACCTCTGTTTGGACAGTACGGGATGATAGGGGTTCATAGGGTTGGAGGAAATTGCTACGTCTTCGAAGTTACATTCGCCTAGTGGTGGATTACTGTATTGGAGATGGAACGAGTTTCTATATATGGCAGGATCCATGGCACCCTCTTGGGTCACTTATTGATAGATTCCCACGCGCTCCGAACCTATTGGGACTGGATTTGTCGACCAAGCTTAGCTCGATCATTTGTGGAGGTGAATGGCGATGGCCCACTATCACGGATTTCGAGTGCCTCGAAATAACTCATGTACTACCTCCAATCCATGGAGAAGCAGAGAGTATTAATTGGAGAGTGGACGGTGGACAACCCTCAACTAAGGCCCTTACTAGATTATTTGATCCACCAGGAACGAAAGTAGACTGGGTTTTCCTACTTTGGGCTCCTGTAAGATCCCTCGTCACCTCTTCATTTTATGGATGGTAATTCTTGGCAAACTCCCAACGACGGACAAACCATGGCTATCTCATCTCGGTGATTGTGTCTTGTGTGATAGGCGGATGGAGAATCATACTTACCTTTTCTTCCAATGCCGATATAGTAGACGGTGCCTTTCCGAGATCCGCAAATTGGTTCGATTCCCATGGCCCAACCGAGATTGGGCAAATGACATTGATTGGGCAACGCGAAAATGGAGGGGCAAGCACATTGTCAACCTTGCTTATCGAGCATTGCTAGCTTCTTGTGTTTACCATATTTGGAGGGAGAGGAATCTAAGACGATTCGAGCATCAACAAAGAACAGCGACCACTTTGGCCTCCTTGATTGTTAATGATGTAAAGCAGAGGATACTTAGTATTAATCTAATTGTAAAAATCCTCGATTGAAAATGTCAAATAAAATAAAATAGAATTTTGGGTCAAATGCACTTTCCACCCCTAAAGTATACATAAAATCGTCATATATACCCCTTCAAACTATAAAATATAACAAACTCCCTCATAATATGGACCAAAAAATTTATAACAAAAATACCCTTATTGTTTGCACCCTCTAAAATATGTTTATTATAGTCATCACCAAAAAACGTAATCTGAATTATTATAACTTTTTATTTAAAATAAATATTATCCAAAATTTATAATTTTTGTAATTAGTATGAAAATTTGAATAAACTCTATAAATTTTCAATTCATTTATTTTATATAATTTCTAAAAGATTTACATAACTTTTATTTTGTATTGTTATATATAGTGAAGTTTTTTTCTAGAGGAATTGTCAACATCATCTAAAAAATTATTTTGAACATTTATGTATACGTACTATAAAATATGCTACTTTGTTGATATAATTAATCTATAATATTTTATTATTTTATGAGTGATGATATGCTATATTTTAAATATTTGTGCATGTAATTTAATATAAAAAATATTTGTGCATGTAATTTATAAAAAATATATAAGTTATATAATATTTTATTATTTTATGAGTGATGATATGCTATATTTTAAATATTTGTGCATGTAATTTAATATAAAAAATATATAAGTTATATAATATTTTATTATTTTTTATGAGTGATGTGTTTGCAAACCAGTTGGGGAAGGGGGCCAAGGAATTAAAGATATTGGTATTCTCAACCGAGCCCTAATGACAATGAAACTATGTGTCATTAGATGTGACCGAATGTCTATTTGGGTTGAGTGGCTACAGCTCGGACGACTACGAAATAATTCCATTTGGACAGTTAACGAGAAGGGAGGATCGTAGGGTTGGAGAAAGCTGCTTCGTCTACGCAGACTTATCCAATCAATGGTGGAGTTTCATATTGGTGATGGTAGGACCTTCTCTCTTTGGAAGGATCCATGGCATCACCTTGGACCCCTGATCACTAGATTTCCAAAAGGACCGAGATTACTTGGGCTAGACGATTCCACCAAGCTCCATACGGTTATTGATGAGGGCTAATGGCACTGGCCCCTCATCACAGATTTGGAATGCCTTCAGATTATCTATACATTACCCCAGATTCATGAAGGAGATGATAGAATCATTTGGCATTTTCTGGATGGGCGACCCACCGCCCAAGCTCTTTACCGACTTGTTAGCCCGACTGGACCGAAAGTAGGCTGGTCTTCACTACTTTCGGGTTCGTTTGAAGATTCCACGGCATACTTTTATCTTATGGATGGATATTTAGGAAAAATTACCAACGACGAACAAACCATGGCTCACACACATGGGAGGATGTATACTTTGTGATGAGGATGTAGTTGAGACACATTTTCATTTATTCTTCCAATGCCGCTTCAGCAGAAGATGCCTTTCAGCAATACGAGAATTATTCGATTCGGCTGGCCCAATCGAGCATGGGCAACGGATGTGGAATGGGCAGCGAGAAAATGGAGAGGGAAGCATATCATCAATGCTGCATACCGAGCGTTACTTGGATCATTCGTTTACCACTTATGGCGTAAAAGAAACTGCAGACGGTTCCAACAAACTGAGCATACGGCAAATGTATTGGCTTCTATCATTATCGACGATGTTAGGCAGAGAATTTTGAGTATTAATCTCTCTAGTTCTATTAGTACATGTGCTCTCTATAAACTATGGTGTATCTCTTGGCCTGTCGAGGGGTAACCAATTCACTGTTATACTGTACTATTTCTACATAATGAAACTTACCTTTACTCAAAAAAATATTTTATGAGTGATGATGGATTCTTCTTAAGCCTATCATACAATATTGTTGTATCTTGGGCAAGGTTCTTATAGTATGGCCTATATAATTCAAGCTACTATATTTTAAATATTTATGCATGTAATTTAATATAAAAATTATAAGTTATATAATATACTTTTTTATAAAATTAAATTGAGCTTGTAAATAATTTTCTTTGTAAAACATATTTTCATATTGAACTTGTAAAATTTTTTTTATGTATTATATAGTTTATATATAGCTATACATTTTGAACATTATTGTTTAAATAAAAATTTGAGTAAAAATTTTAAAATTACTAAAAGTAGTTTTGAGAGAAAATTTTTAATTAAATATACTTAAAAAGTGAAACAAAAAATATAAAAATAAGTTAAAAGGGTGTTTTGTTCTGTCAACACTAAGTTTTTTTTTTTTTCGGGAACTTTTGTTATAATAAACATAATTCAGGGGTCAAAATGTATAATAAAAATTTTATAATTTTGTAAAAGGTTTAGTAGCGGTAAGATGGTCGCATGGTAAAACATCTTTCAACTCTCTCCTCTTTCTCTCTCTCTCTCTCTAGGGTTTTGTTTTTCATCGATTGCACGAAAAATTCCCCAATTGGTCGTATCTATTCGATCGAAATGGTAAGCAAATGCGCGTTCCTGATTTCCAATTAGCTTATACGCTATTGTTGGCTTACCCATTTTGTATCTCGTGCTGTGATTTATCGAATGTTTTGGTTTAATTTTGTAGGAAAATGGAGGCGGAGATTTGGAGGCGAAAATTGAGATGTTGCTGAATGTGGAGAAGCAGATGAGGCAAGTGGGTGATGTTGCAGGTACGAGGAAGGCCATCACACCTCTAGCAATTCTTCTTCTCACACCTCAAACAATACCCCTCATTTTCTCCCTCCAAGAAAGCCAAAGCCGGCGAAGGAGAGACGCCGCAGTTCCGTCCTCCCACCGCCAAAATACCCTCACCCAACCCCACCATCAAACCATTTCCCTTCTCCTCTGTTCACTTCTTCGAGGAAAAAAGTTAAAGAAAGCAGGTGAAGTTCATGGTGGTATGGCAGACTCAAAGGTTCGAATGTGATGGTACGGCAGCACCCGCGGGAGAAGCAGCTGCGGATGTGGGTACAAATCCAAGAAAGGAAAACCCCGCTGGTAAAAACCCTTAAACCACCGTTTTCTCCCCATCGTCAAACCCCACCGACACTCACATGGTGAAACCCTCTCCCTTCATTTCTTCTTTCTTGTGTTCATTTCTCACCCAAGAAAACAGAGTAAAGAAAACCAAGAAAAGCAGGGGGGAGAGACAGAGCGAGGAGGAGGCCTCAAATTATGGTATTGCGAAATGTTACTGCTGTTTGAACAATCCTTCTTGGCCCAATATTTTCTCATTGTTCATATATTGATAGATAAAGAAGGAATACTGGAATACTCTCTGTTGATGTCCTAAGTTTGCTCTCACTTCCTTGCTTGCAAATACCTTCTCCCTCCATCTTACATGTCATCTTTATCTTGCTTTCTAGTGCTTCTTTTATTTAATTTTTGCTTTGACAATCCTAATGTGTTTAACTTGCTCTATTATAATATCATATTGTCAGTAATTTTCTTCTACTTAAAATTAGAAAAATGTTGCTAAGGATTGTTGGAACAGTTTACATCTGAATTTGATGAATGTCTTCTTCTAGGTTTGGGATTACACTGGTTTTGGATATACAAGGTACAATGCCAGAGACATTAACAAAGAAATACTAGGGTAAGCACAATTCTGCAGCTGTCTCCTTCCGTGATGAAACCTGTAATGTTCACAGATAACTTGTTTGTGGTTTTCATTTAGGTGTGTTGTGGAGAATAAAGTGCTTCATAGATCTTTATTATCATGCTTCATAGGCCTTTCCCTCTTTTTTTTTTTCTCTTTTTTTCGTTTAATCCGTAATACCCAAACCTGAGGGTATGTGTCTGTATAATTATCCCGTAATCTTCCTTTGTTATTCAAGCTCTTAAGATGTGACAATTTGTAAGACATGAACATTTATCTAAATCATGAGCGTTCCATGGTTGCTCAGGTGTCATTGCTAAGAGGATATAAATCAGACAGGAGACCTGCAAACTTGACAATGATGGCAATTCTGGATGGCTTTCAGAAGGCATATTCCATTGATTTCAGACCACTCAATGTACTGCGCGCTGCTGCATTCCAAGGGGCTCATTATATTTCACCATTGAAAAGGCAAATAATCTCGTATGCATCTGGTGAGCAGAGATTTCCGCTTTTCTTATGACTTGTAACAGTTAATTTTCAGAACCATGCTAGTTCTTTTTGTGAATGATGAATTCTATTACATGAAGTTTTAATGGAAGCCACTTTTTCTTTTATGATGTTT
>NC_026148.1:1064517-1067882 GCF_000512975.1 Sesamum indicum | reverse complement strand
TCTAATACCATATTGTGAGTGAGAGGGTGTTTCTGCTGTTTGAACAATCCTCAAATTAGGATTTTCTGTACAGTTTGGTCTTATGTAGACGCTATTCGTGATATTCCTATATTTAGTCAGTTTGGGTAATATTGAAGCTGATGAGCTTCTGCTCAAATATTGTTTCATTTGGTAATTTACTGAGTTGTGGAGCTTTGTGAGTACATGTATCATGAATGATTATGCTACTCATGATTGATTTATGATCAGCTACCCCCAAAACAGTTTCATTTTTTTTTTCTCGAAAATATTCAACTTGTTAATAGATCTGAAACTTATGCAAACCGATTCATTAGTTCATTGGTAGTGCTAGCTATTCTTTTGAGTGGATGGGTGGGCTGGTCCTCGTCCTACGTTTATCATTTTAGTGTTGTTCAAGGGTTGAAGGAGTATAATATTTGGGCATGGAGATTGGGTGGTATTAAGTTAAGCACTAGTGGGAGGAAAATAAATGGAACATAATTATTGTCAAAATCTTTTAGGTACCTTTGAGGACTTACCATGCTGGCGATCAATATAACAAAGCACGACGGTCTTGTTTATAAGAGTGTCACTTTTGGCTGTGTTTGTGTGTATGTAATGATTCATGTTGTTCTTAGTTGTATGATGCCCTTATAAGTTCATGATTGATGGTTGGTTAAGGCTTCATCTTAACAACTACTTATCTTTTTAAGCAATGCATTGGCTGTTCATATATATATATGTGTGTGTGTAGACATTTGCCACATCTAATGCATTTGTCAACGTCTTTGTGTTTCAATGTTTCTGTTTCTGGACCGCATAGGTAACCAAGCTTGTACACTCGTTTAAGGAAGGTTCGGAGGAATGGTCCAAGAAGGCGGTAGAGCTTGAGGATTCATGAAGACTTTAGAAGTAAGTTCTATTTGTAATTTATTTATCCAACAATATCGAATGATGCACAGTACACTAATTCCTCTTGTGAACATGCAGTTTGGTTGTGGAATTTCAAAATTATCTGTTTGTCTTATGTCTTCATGCATGCTGGATGAAGGTGTATGAGGTGGCAAAGACGGTCTTTGGAAACAATGACACAGAAACTAGAAAGTCTTTTCAAAGTGATAATGGTGGTAAAATGTTGATCATTTTCTTGGCTTTCACTCTTCATTTCATCCATCAAGCATTCCTTTATATGTTTGCATTGTTATCTTGAGTTCTTGATATTTATCATCTACATTATGGGGTTGTGATTTTCTTTTTATCTATGGCAAGTTTGTTCCTTTGATAAATAGTGTTGGATGCTTTTTTAGTGGTTTTCAATTACTTTACTACTGTGGTGTGGGTGTTTCTCATCTTGTTTAATTTGGTTGTGCTTTTATGTTATCTCATTCAAGTAAACGACGTGTATTGTGTTCTTTGTGGTATATCAAGCTCTGTGAGACATTTTGTTGTCGGGATGTCTGTTATTGTTTAGCATTTTAGGATTAGACTCTTGGTTCAATTGAAATTACATGAAACTTCTAATATTCTAATTTTGATTTGAACAGCCCAATTCACCTTCCAAATGAGATAAAACCATTTCAAAAGTAAAGAATTCCATGACATATATGTAGTGTTAATTAACACATAGGAACCAGAGGGTAACTTTTTTTTTAAATTTTTGTCATCTTTTGTTATCCTATCAAACTACTTTTGTTTTGTTTTCTTTTGCCAGTTACTATCAAACTACTTCCGTTTATATTATTTTTTAGTAATTTGACAAATAAATGTGATTTAGGAAGTCATAAGATTGAGACATGAATGTGCACTAGCGTTATGTGATTGTTGCTTGATTAACTGTGGAGTCGTTGAGGCATAATTTCATGCATTTTGAATTGCTTTGAAAGAGAGTTGGAATTTCTTTGCTTCTACTAAATCTTAGGATTCTTGTGAGATCATATTTGTTTGCTAAAACTCTACCCGATTGATCCTTATATCCCTAACATGGGACATGCATCCATTTTGAAAAATTCAAAGGCCCTTCCCCTTCCAGAAAAAAAAGAAAGAAAGAAAGAAAAGTAAGAAAAAGGAAATTACATCTACTCCGCTGGTTTAGGTCACTTAGTAACTGGGTAACTTCATCACAAATGTTGTTATTCACGTAAAACGGTGGCCGGAGCTATGAGTATGCAAAGCACTTTAGGTAAAACGTCTTTTGGTTGAGTAACCGGGTGCCTTCACCACAAGTGTTGTCATTCGCGTCAAAAGGCCAGAATGCGACGTTTTTTGGTTGAGTAACCGGGTGCCTTCACCACAAGTGTTGTCATTCGCGTCAAAAGACCGGAAAACGGCCTAAAGAACACAAGTCGCGGGCAAAAACAAAGGAAAAAAAAAAGAAAATAAAAGCCGTGACTAAAGCAAAAGGGGAAGAAAAAAGAAAAAAAAATCATTAGTGGCCAAAGAAAAGAAAGAAATGCGAAATCCGTCCCGACTAGGTAGATGTGAGGAGATAAAAGGGTATTGTGCTAGCATCGAGGATGATAACACTTTGAAATCCATAGATTTTGTGGAAGCTTGATTGTCCTCCTCTATACTTGGCAAAACGAAGTGTTGTGATGTGATTGGCCTCTTACCCTCGTTATGATAAGTTAGCATTTGCATAATGTATTGCGGCGTTTGTGTTTTGAGATTATGTGCACATAGTATTTCATTCTGTTGGAGGCAATAACTTTAATGACATTGCGGCAGTCCTTTCTTTTCTTTATTGATTTATTAAAAAATTGTCATATTTCTTGGTGCTGAAAATTTTTGTGTGTAAAATCCTCTACTTTGGCATGCCTTTTCTTATGTGACTACTATTTTTGGTTGGGAGGAGGAGGAGATAGATTCTGGCCTTGTATTTATTGTAACAATATTTAAATTCTATATTATTATAGTTTTCTTTAATCTTAATGAATTATTCCCTTTAGATTGCCATCCCAGCAGGGTGAGGGTGCAAGTTCAGTATATAGTGGTAGTGCATCTTACATGACCGCCCCCTAAAAGGAAAACGTATGTGCTTGCATGTAAGAGTTAAAGAAGTCTACCATGGTGCATATAGACAAGTATTATAAATTTTTCACTTCTAATCTTTACTGGCCCATGAATGCGGTATATCCAGGAATGTGAGGTTGGGAATCATTGTTAACTAATAATTGAAAATAAAATCAGATTCCTTTTCTGTGTTCCATCTTCTGTTAAACTCTTTAATGAAGTTCATCAGATATCTTTCAGTTACATTTGCTACACTTGGTGAGAACACGAGATGATGTCCCTGGATGTGCTTCTTAGTGCTGGTGTTCCGTGGTGCAGGTGACTATTTATATGCTATCATATCATCTTTATCATTT
>NC_026148.1:1062461-1063789 GCF_000512975.1 Sesamum indicum | reverse complement strand
TATGGTAAGATAATAATTATTATTTATAATTGAAATATATGCAAATAATTGCTTCATTTATGTAATATATGACTTTTGATCACAATTGGAATGTGTCGCGCTGTAGAATGATGCATGTTAGTTGGAGCTAAATGAAGGTAATTTGGTGGATATCTCTAAGTCATAAAGTATCAGAGCATTTTAGAGGATGCTTGATGGTTTTGATTTTTTGAGTGGAATAATGCAATATACTAAAATTGTCTACAACAGTGGACATACTGTCCCCGTATTCTTTTACTATTCCTTTCTCGAATTATGATATGCCTGTTGCTATGTAAATTGTTGAACTTATGTACATGAGCATGCAATTGCAATCTCTGGGATTTTGGCATCTAACTATTTGGACAATGCTCTGGTCCGTTGTTGTGGGATGGGATGTTTGATGCTACATTTAGGATATTCTATACAGTTTGGTCTTATGTAGACGTTAGTAGTGATATTACTTTTTTTTAGTCAGTTTGGGTAAGATTGAAAGTGATAAGCTCGTGCTCAAGTATTGTTTCATTTAGTAATTTACTGAGTTGTGAAGCTCTGTGAGTACATGTATCATGAATGATTATGCTAGTCAAGATTGGTTTATGATCAGCTACCCCCAAAACCCTTCTATTGCATTTGGTCTCTGAAATATGCAACTTGTTAATAGATCTAGATCTGAAACTTTGAAATAATTAAGCAGGCTGTTCAATTTGAGAATTGGAGTTCATTGGATTTAGGCCTTGAATTGGTATCCTTTTGTCTATACCTGTATCATCCAGAATGGTACCGTGATGCCAATCAGGATCACCATGAACTCTGTGCTTCCTGTTTCCATCATGTCTGCTGACTTGTATTGAACTACTCTAGCTCTCTTTGCGGATCTTGGGGATCTTCAATAGCACTGAAGTGTTGTTTATATATCAAACTACTGCTGAACTGATGGAGTTGAATTAGTATCTAGTTTCTATAGAGACTAATTACTGGACTACAGACTATGATCATGATCATTCTGTTGCAGTTTTTCGCCACAGAATATGAAATAAAGTAATTTCTACTGTGATAACGAAGAATTTTTCGCTCTTATGATCATCTACATTTCTTAGTTAGACTAAATATATTATTAATTAGTTACTGAACGAGGTTCTTTCTTATTTACTTTGTTATTTAAATAGGATATCTATGGTAGAGAAATTTCTGTTTTTCCTGCGCCAAAGGGACAAATAATGACATGGAGGGAGTCTATACTTGATACACCTACCTATAGTTGGGTATGCTTGTTTTACAATGTTCCTAAAACGGGCGTGTTCTTTTTC
>NC_026148.1:922698-1052461 GCF_000512975.1 Sesamum indicum | reverse complement strand
AATTAAATAATATGTTGAATCTAGACTTTTTATTTTTTCAAAATCTAACGGTTGAGATTAATTGATTAGATTTAACGATCAATATTTGATCAAAAAAATCCAACGGTCATTAGAATAAGAAATAATTTATATTAAGTAAGGGTATAACGGTCATTTTCTAAGAAATTAACACCGTTAGTTGGATTTAACGGAAAGGGGGCGATTGAGCTGAGTTTACAAAACACATGGGAGCTTTTAGCCTATTCTGAAAACAGGGAGGTGCTTTTTGCAGACTTTTTAAAACACAGGGGGGTTTTATGCATTTTGTCCTTAAATTAATTACATGATATTATATTTATTATTTGATTTATTTTATTCGATCAAATCTTATTTATATAAAAAAATTCAAAGATGTAATGATACTGCTCTGTCTTATTATTATTATTTTTTTTAATTAATTTTTTTCTTTCAATTTAATTCATTATATTTTTAACTGCTCTATTTTTATTTTTGGGTAAATTACAACGGGTGTTCATGAAGTTAGTTATAACTACGAATACTCTCTCATTATTTAAAAAATTATAAATATTCTCTTGGAATTATAAATACTCTAACAAATATCCCTACAATAGGCTGCCACAATGAGGTACCGTTAAAGTATTTGCAGTTTCATGGGTGTATTTGTGATTTTTTAAACAATAAAGAGATATTTATAATTATAACAAATTTCAAAGGATTCTGTTGTAATTTACCCTTTATTTTTTTTCTTAACTAATGGAAAAAAGTTTTACTCCTTTTTATAATGGGTAAATAATATGATATAGTTTAACTTTAGATTTAATTGTACAAATACTCCAACGTCTAATTATACAAATCTTTTATAATTAAAAAAAAAAACTCATCTTGCAAATAATAAAATTAAATTGTTCTTTCGCACTTTTAGCTGAAATAAGTTAAAAATGCAATTATTTATGGAAATAATTTTATCAAAGTCGAGCTGAAGATCGACAAGTTAAAAAACTAAAATGTATCTAAGTCGATTCTAACCCAATAATATATATATATATATATATATAGTATGTAGTGTATCATGAATTCGTAATCAAATGTATTTTTCACAATAAAATGAATATTTCCCATCTTGAAGTAGACTCCTCCTAAACAATAAAATGGATAATTATATTTATATCCCTTTATATGTGGTTTATTTACAGAAATCATTCATATATTTTGCGTAATTACAGAAATCATCCACAACAACCAAAAAGCAATGGGTGATTTGTGTAATGATATTGATATTTATAGGGGATGTAACTGTAATTTTCTAAAAAGTACGGATATATAATTTGTATGAAATGATGTCGAGGTTCTGTGCGGATGTATATGTAATTTTTAAAAAGTATGAATAATTTATATAAATAAACCATAAATTTGAAAGTGTAAATATAATGATCCCAAAATAAAATAGAATTAGATATAAAAAATGGAAAAATTGTTAAGGTATGGTTGGTTCAAGTCCTTTTCAGTTGCATTGAATGAAAATGGCTTCCAACTTAGGGTCATGTGCTCATTGCTTTTCTTCACTTCAAATTCAATTTGGATTATAATCATATGCTTGATGTTCCATGTGAGCTCTAACTACCAAATATCTACCACTTTTCCAATTTTAGTTTACTGTAATTTTCCTAATTAGGAAAATCTAACCGTTGTTATAGTGGTAAATGCGATATATATTACTTCAGTTATTTATTTTACAATTAGATTCTCTTTGAGAATACGAAATTATACGCTGTTTAAATAAATTTTAAAATTGAAAATTCTCCATTTACACCTAATTTCATTCCGTCAAAATTTGGGTGAAAAATGTTGACGTTATAAAAAAAGGGTAAAATATACTTTTACCCCCTGAACTATTCTTGGTGTAATATTTATTTTACCCCCTCATATTAACAAATATAACGCTTACCCCCTAAAATTAATTTAGAGGGATAAATATTAAATAAAAAATAATTCAGGGGGGAAAGTATATCTTACCCTAAAAAAATTACACAGAGCCCATTATTTACCATTTCATGTATATTCTTATACTTATAAAGTGATTACATATAATATATATATATTAAAGTTAACATCATTACAGTTTTTTTTTTATAATTACAAAATTATTACATGAAAGTGTTATATAATGGGCCAAATTAGAAATATGTGTATCTATTTGTAGAGGGAAAATAAGTATAACTTTATATTTGTAGAGGGAAAATAAATTAATGAACTCTATTTATTTATATTTTACGAGAGATTAATATTAAAAGTGAGAGTATTGTAGTAAATTAAATAGTTGAATATAGATGAAATTGGGTATGAGCTAAAATAAAGTGAATTTAGTGGGAATATTTCTGAATTTGAAATAAGAATTGAAATGGTTTTAATACTTAATTAATTTTAAATTTATTATAATGATTAAAGATGACTTCTTAAAGTTAATTAATTCTTAAAAGTTTTGGCCTTCAGCACCACCTCCATAATCTTTACCAAGTTCTTATTTTGTAAAATTCTTTTATTCGAAAAATACTCTACTGCAGCATTGATTTTGTCTTCTTGTAATGTTTTTTTGTAATTCCACATACGTAGATTTACATAAAATATCACATATATATATATTTATATTAATATTTTTTTAATAAAAATTATAAAAAATTGTCACGTTCGAAATAGTAGTATTTTATAAAAAATAAAAAAAATAAAAAACTATGTATCACAATATTTGTATCTTCGTATTCCTATTGATACTCATATCCGTAATCAATATCCACTTTTCATTTATTTCATGGACCACCCAACCAGTAATGGCTTTTCCTCTTACCAATCCTGATTTCTTCCTTTGGTTGTTTTTTCATGTGAAGCGACTGTTAACGCACGCCTTTTGGGCTTGCCTGCCATCATGTCTGTCTTCTATCCTTCATACTCATACATTCCTAATTTTTATTTTTCCCATGCATAACACTGCTAAATTATCAAATTATGGTCAGACTTTAAAATCAGTACATAGGAAGGTAAGTATAGTTTTAATGTTAAAACGAGAGAGAAAATGGAGAAAAGAAATGGGAATTTGAATAAGAAAAACTACTTGATAAGGTAAGTTATTGACAAATCCAGACACAAAATAGATGGAGATATCTATGCCTTGATGTCTCAATTTTTTTAATAAGGTCACTTTTTAATATTAAAATTATTATACACATATTTGAACGTGTCAAGATATAAATACGTAGATTGCATAAATACAGATTACACGGAGAGAGAAGTAAGAAGTGGACGGTTTGGGCGGTTGCTTTACAAGGTTGCCGGCCCTGGGGACATACGTTTTGAAAAAACTGACGACTGAAAAAGACATTTCCAAGAAGAAAAACTGCAAAAAAAGGATTTATTTGACCATATAATTATGAAATTTTGAAATCAAATAATGCTTCTGAAATGACCCCATCTCCTGTCATCATCACCTTTATGAAATTCTCGTATGAAATGTCAGAAATATTGTTCTCAAGAACGGCAAACCTAAATCAAACACACAATCCATCTTTTTTTTTTTTTGTCTATTTATTTGCATACATATACTGATGACAATATACTTCCAAAATATACAACGAAATTATAACAGAAAGGTTTTAACATATAAGAAAAATCACAAACGAGTATATTTTAGTGTAGTCGAACTTAATCAACAACGAGGCAAATGTGAAATCGTGCACTATATGAGTTAAGAGAAATTTGAACGTTAATTAGACGGTTTAGCGTTTTGTAGTTACACACCACAAACTTACCACAAGGCCCTTTGAGATCTGCACTTCTACACAATTTACTATTTAAACTACAGAACAAGAACTCCACAAGCAGTACTGGTAAAGTGGAATGCAAGCCCACAAATTGCAGCTGACATAGCAGAACTGAAGAATGCAAGGACATAAACAACTGATAAAATGAAAAACAAGCATAACTGTGATTAATGTTGCACCAAGTGGCTCTGCTGCTACATTGTCTCTTGCGCAGTAGAAAACATTAAAGAAGAGGCTACTTGGGTAAATTCAACAAATAGTTTTCTTGATCTGCTCAAAAACTAAATCTATACAGTCCATCTATTATCATTTGGCATCCAAACACAAAAAATGCTTACTCCAATCATGTTTGGCCAGATCGAACATACCGCAATTGTATTGGCTATGTGATCAATCGCTTTCTTACATTTGTATCAATCACATGACAAGTGTAATTCACTCATCATATGATTGGTTTAGATTCGAGCAAACCTGATTCATACTAGAATTTCCAAATACTTTACTATGAAGCACAAAGAAGGGAGATATAGAAAGTCGAAACCCGGTGCAGGCTTGGTGCTTCTGGCTTCAGCTTCTCACATTTTCTACAGTAGTTGCATGCTTCTGAGTCAATCTAGCAGAACTGAGAGATAATAAAGATGGATAGACAAGAACTGCCGAGCAGGATATGGAGGTCAATCCAGAGCACACTTATCATGGGATAAAAGAAAGGATAAAGCACATGAGGATCCCCACCACCAGCCTGACATTACCAACACAGGCCCTCCTCAGTTCGAATAAAGGAACATGTCTGTCTTTGAATTGTATTAATCATTCTCAACCATATCCGAAAAAGATCCGGCCTTAAATTATTGAGAATTTATAACATATGGAATAGGAGAAGAAAAAGGGCACAAATCGTAATTTTGAATAGTAGATATAATTAAACAACTTGAGCTTTAGAGGAACTCATGAAGTTCCAAAATGAAGGGACTCAAATACTTGTAGTAAAGCATATGTATGTATTTTCATCATAAATGCAACAAATTTTGAGAATCTTGAAGCCTGCCATATTTTTATTGTTCCTCTTATCTTAACTAATTTTGGCTTGACATTACCTTTAGATGTTGTTGATCTCTTAGGTTGTGATTGCAAGAATGTCCCCCATCAGTATTTGAAATGTAAAACAATAAAACCACAAAGAAAGAGAGCAGCACAATGAAGAAAATAAAATTTCTAAGCGAGCCTCATACTTCTGTACACTTCAAATTAAGAATCTCCGAGATCACCAAAAAAATAATATTTTAACATTATGGTAAAGAACAGGTTATTAAACTGGTACCTGCATTTTTTTTTTGGAGAACTACAAATTGTTAACAAAAAGGACTTGGTAAGAAACTTGAATATCATTAACAGACCGAGTCAGTGCTATCGCTCTTGTCATTTCTTCCCGTACTAGTTTTCATTAATCTTGGTCTAGGCTTCATGGGCTTCAAGAAGCAAGCCTGAAAACTAACCATAGCTTTCAAAACCTCAATTATCCTTGTCTCAATATCAATACCATTAGGCTCGAGGACTCGTAAACACCTGGCAACTGCCTCCATTGTACTCATACATCCAGCAAATGGTTCTTTCCTCAGAATCAAGTCCGAGTCAAAAATAGTACCACCATCAACCCCAGCATCAAAATCTAAACAAACTTGAATGGCAAACTTGGATAAAAATGGTAAACTTGCAAGCACCATTTCCTTGGCATGCTTCCATGTTCCATCAAAAAGAATCAGAACGAAATCATCCATGCCAATGAAATCACAAGAGGAACCAAACCGATTAACTTCAGCAAATGGCAAGGCATTTGGACCTAATAAAGTGCTCCCATCAACACCAGAAACACATATATGCATGTGGCTCGTTTTGCATGTATTCATATCAATGGGAAATAGTAGAAAGAAGCAGAAATGGGAAAGAAAAAAGAACCCAATAATTCAAGCGATGTGTTTTAACACAGTTTCCATCAAAACTATCCATATGAATTTATGGCGAGGATCATTCCACACAATATAATACCACTAAGGCATGGCTTCAAACATCAAAAGAGAGAAGAAAAAAAGTAAAAGGTTACCCCAAATTGGTTCTTTCTTTTGTTCCAAAAAAAGAAATCGAATACAACACCTAGTGATTAGTATAACTCACACATGTCTCTCTATTACCTGATGGAGCTCCGTTGGGCTTTGGAACTTATTCTTGGCTACGACTTTAAGATTAACACCTTATCTCACTCTCAACCGTGGTTACAGAAAGATACACGAGGTAAATCCATTTACATTCACAAGACACAATATTAATGCACGGATCATTTTTTTCACTTTCGCAATATCAGTATTAGAAACCTACTTGATTCACAGGCGTTTATCGTAGAAAATTAAATAAAGCAAGGTCCAACAGTTTTCGCACGAGGTAAATACGACAGTCAGAAAGCACTAGCTCAAAAGAGAGGAAACATAAAGAAATAAAAACCATTTCAGTTTGATGTTAGCGACATACCAGGGAAGAGATAAAGAGCTCGACCAAGAGGCAAATTGGGGTTTTCACAAGCTTGATCATGGAGAGAATCGAGAAGCTTCGATTGACCGTATTTCAGCTTACGTCCGACAATAATTTCGCAGTTCAGGAGGCATCTGGATAGGAGGGGCACGGTGGCAAGCTTGTGGCGGCGCTCATGTGGATGGTGGAGGATCACGATTTTTGCGGCCGTGGGGATGGGAGTTGACGGGAGGGTGTGGCAAAGGCACACGTTTACGGGGCGGCCGCAGCCGGTGGTGCAGATTATCCGCCGTGTTTGGTTATGGTCGCCGGCGGAGGAGGTGGCTGACGCAACTTCTTCAGGCAAGTCCATTGGGCTTTTCTTCTGATCTGAAAGAGTACTACGTTAAAAGGAAACTAATGGGCCTTTTTAAATGATTAAAGAGTAGCCCAAACGAGAGTGGGTCTTTAAGTCACTAAAGCCCAAATAATCAAATACTTACAGCCCAAATTTGGGCTGATTTCCGAGAGGCCCGTCAAGAATGAAAGCCCATTAGCTATGATAGTATAGAAGATTGGAGGAAAATCAAGAAAATATACTAAAAAACAATGGCGACTTTGAATGTGGACGCGACTTCTTCTTCTTCACCAGCTGCACTTCCTGGAGTTTCTCGTTTCCATCACACCCCTTGTTACTGGTATTTAGATTCTTCTTTCCCTTTCTCTCTCTCTCTCTCTCTCTCTAAGTTGTTAAACTATGTGCATGTTTTGATTGATCACATGTGCAACCCTTTTTGTCTTTTTGTTGTTATTTGTTTGTGTAATTTGCAGATTGCTTTATTCTGATGTTTGCTGTTATGGGTCAGTGTTGGAATCGGTATCTGAATTTATTGGATGCATTTTTAGATTTTCAATACGCGGACGGAGGGGGGGAAAGGAGAACGAAATCTTGAAATGCAATTCAGATGTTGTCGGATAGTTTGTTATGATCTGATGTGTTACTAATGTTTCTTCGGTGGAAATACTATTGATCGTGTGTGATTTTAAGTTTTATGAGCTTAGTGTTTTTTTTGATGTATTTTGATTGATGAACTGTATGATTGAATTTGGTTTTAGCATTTTCATAGTTTGGATGTTAAGTTTGTCCACTTTTTGATTTTGATAGTGAGGAGAATGTATATTTGCTATGTAAGAAGCTCTCAGAGGATGGGATCGCGAAATCAGATGGATCTGATCTATATGTGGTTTTCATTTCCAATGAAAAAAAGCAGGCAAGTAATTTTGGTTGGTCGTGATCAATTAATTCTTGATTCCTTGTCCCTGTATTCTTGAAATGCTGAGTACACAATGTCAGTAAACCGAGACTCAAATTGATCACCTTTTATCAGATACCATTGTGGCATCAAAAGGCAAGCCCGAGAGCAGATGGGGTGATTCTCTGGGATTATCATGTTATCTGTGTACAAGTAAGAAACTTATGATGTTATTGAAGAACGGAACATTTCTGGCCAACAAATGTGGTAGAGAAGGGAAAAGGTTTTGACCGTCATGTCTCATAATGTCTCTTGCAGAAAAGAAAAGATAGCAACCTGCCTCATCTAGTGTGGGATTTAGATTCAAGCCTTCCTTTCCCATCTCCATTAGCCACATATGTTGCAGAAACTATTCGGCCTTCATTTCAACTATTCTCTGAGTTTCAGAGGTAAGAATATTTAGATGCTATCATGACATTCTGTGGGATGTTTTGATTTCTATGGTGTAGCTTTCAGGTACAGATCAACTGCAAATATGTGTGCTGTTTCTGTAAATCACTTCAGCTGTAGCCATACCATCTCTGCCAGATCTAATTTTTGTTGTCCCTGAAGGAATTCTTTCTGCATGTGGAGAAAAATTCTTCTATGTTCTTTATCTTCATTTCTCCAAATATGCAATACTTAAGGGAAAAATAACAAATTGTAAAATGTATACCATACCAGTTATATACGGATAACGCAAAGGCTCATGGAAAACAAATCTGAATTAACAATGTACTGGTCCAATTTGAACTGGAATGAACCATCACCCTTGTGGTATTTTATGGTTGTAAACATGGTTTTACAGTAACCAGGAAGATTTTTCAAGGAATTTCTTTGTTCTGTCTGAAAATGGTCAATTTGGTACTTTCAGGTTTTTTCGGATTGTACATGCACCAGTATTCCTGCGATCTTTTGCATCTGACAGAAGACACATGAAAGATTCTGCTGGAAACTGGATTTCTCCACCTCCTTCATATGAAGTAATTATTGCAGAAGGTAAGAATTCTGGTTTCTCATTGAATTTCACACTTCATCTTACTAATTCCTGTCTAATCATCTAAGATCACTACATTGCTTTAAGTTTCTACTTACCACTTGATAAATCAGCACAAGTTGAGAGATTGTGGTAGTTACTTTTAGCCCCTCTTCCATTCTTTATACTATATAAAGATTTCAAATAATGCATAAATAAATAGTTGTAGGATTGATAAATAAATATTAGTCATTTAAATTTGTACAAGTGTGTCAACAATGCTAGTACAAGTTCTTCCCCTCTTGCTAAATGAAGAATAGCAAGAAACAACTTTTTTCTTTTCTCATTGGAAAATATGATATGTGAAAGGGGAAACGTGCTGGCATGTCTATGAAGTTTCGGAGAGTTGAAGCAATATAAACCTCATGACATTTTTTAGGCTCCAATGTGAATTAAGTTAATAATGGATTTTTTTTAATATGTTTGATACTTTGCTCTCTCCTCTTCTTCTTTTATTTCCCCCTATTCCATCTCTGCGGAAAGTTGTTTCCAGGCAATGTCGTTGTTTCATATGCTGACCTGTATTTTGTTTCTGTAGATGGAACTGATCATAACCTGAATGAGTACATGGAGATGTCCTCTGCCAATGTTGTGAAAAGCATTGGACCTGATACTATAGATGCTGTATTGAACCAAAAGCTTGGTGTGCTAGTGAGTGAAAGCCATTTAGAGGAATTCTTTTCAAAGATTTCCTGATAATTGGTGAAAATTAGGTGGCAGCATTGAGTTTTATGCTTAGGAAAGCATCTTGTATCACCACCTGGTACACAGAAACTGATATCTGATCTTACCTTATGAAGACAGTAAATTAAACATTTTTGGATCAATGAATGCATCAAAGATTTATACTTATGCTGTGCATGTGTTTTCTTGGTCGTTATATTATGTTATACAATATGAATCCATTAAGATCTTTGCTGTTAATGTGTTCTAATTTTGGAGTTAACCTGTTGAGTTTCATTTATTAAATACTTCTCGGTTTCTGAGAGTTGTAAGACTAATTTGAGGACAGCAGATTTCAGCCAACGACACTCTGGATACGACAGCTCCTGCATCTCTTTCAGGACGTATAAAATTACTGTGCCTATTGTTGCAGCATTTTCTCATCTAACTAACGGACAGCTAAGCCCACACAAGGAAGCATATTTTCAAAAAAGCAACTCTACACTTTTCATAATAATATCATTCAGGCAAGCAGTGTCATGTTAACACTAGAATCACAACTTGAGTTAAAACCATTACACCTCCAAATAGTATCAAAAGCCAAGTGATTGCTTCTTTCTGTTTGCTTCAGGCTCCATTTTGGGCAAACCATCTACTAACATGTAACAATAATGTACGGAGTCTAATTCATTCCTCTATCCTGCTTCCAGCTGCAAGTCATCGCTTGCCCAGTCAAGGAATGCAGAGACTAATGCTCTAGCACGAGAACATGGCAAAGACTGCCTACACTCTATTGTACATCGATGAGCGGGAAATCACAGATTCAGGCCCCATCATCGCTATCTGACAACAGACAATCTTGTATTTGGTCTCTGGGGATAAACCAAAAAGGGGAAAAAAACATTTAGAAGATAGCACTTGTTGGTTTATGATATATGAAAAATGATGATAAGCATCTTTCCACCAGCAGAACATGGTGTCTGCTAGAAAAGAAAACAAAAATCGAATAAATTGGTTTTGATGTATAGACAACCAAAATTCAGCATAAAACTTCACCTTAGCAACTTGTGGTTGTCACGGCTATCCTTAGCCAGGGTTGTCATGGACTGAGGAAGCAGCAAAAAGAAGTTCTCCAGTAATGTGGGATCCTTTGGAAGAATCTGATATTGGCAACTTGAGCATGTAGATGCATAAATTTCAGAACTTGCTCTCCCATCGTGAAAATGGTTTGAACTTGTGCCGTTGGGTTTCTTAAGTGGATTATTGCATATAAGGCAGTAAGACTCAGGGGGTAGAGATTCACTGGGCTTCAAGTTGTATTTCTTTTGCCGCCTCTTAGTAGCCAAACAGCCATTATTATCACCAACTTCTGGAATCCTGTTGAAACAGAAAGGTGTGAGCTTCCCTGCTGTCCTCACAATTGTGCTTTCTCGTGAAGGATTTTCCTCCTGCAAAAAGAATATCGAATGCAAAGGTTGATCAGATGCTGATCCAGAAAAACAAACACACATCAAGTTATCACAAGTTTATTCCAAGGAGAAGTAAATTTCCATGCAACTTATGATGCCAACGAATTTGTTTGACCATGAGATAATTTTTGTTCTACTAATGCAAGCAAGAATGATTCACTTGGTAGAGTCACTTACTGTTGCCTTCTTCTGAGTAATGCAGGCAAAGTGGTGGATTCACAAATCAGCTTTTGAAGGGAATAGAATGGAGGCACTCCACAATATTTCTGAAAGACTCTTCCTCACAACTATTATTATTATTATTAATTTTAATTCTTGGAGCCAAGCCTCACGAGACTAACCTAGACTTATAAGCTTCATGTACTTCTGGTCGCGACAAAGGGTCTCCACTTCTGCCTTTCACAATAAGTTGAAAATTGAAATGTTTTGATAATGCCGTATTGGACTACTATACCCAATGTGCTCATACACAATTTTCATTAAAAATTTCATCTTAACCTGAGCATGTTTTTTTCAATTATTTTTACAGTACTTGAAAGGGATTGCTGCCGGAGCTTAACAAAGAGATACATCCAAGGGATTCCTACCTGCAATAATTTAACAAATGATGATATCAAGCCATTGATGCCAGAGCGAGGTCGCTGAAATGCTTCTACAGTCTTTAAACTGCCCTGACAAAAAATAAGAGGTACATAACAAAGAACTAATTTCATCAAAAGAAGGTACACACAGAGAAAATTATATAACATCCAATAAGACTCTCCACCATCAAGGAAATATAAGATCATATGCAAACCTGTCCAAAATGCAGCACATGTTCAACTCTTCAGATAGACAGTCACGAAGAGGAAGAACCACCGGTATCTTCCACCTAGCATCAACATACTGGATATCCGCAGCTAATGAGAAACCCTGTCCCTGGTAAAACAAGATATAAATAGCTTATGTGTTTGATGCTAAGCTTTCCCTGTTTCTAATATCACTTAACTTAGGAACAAAGTAGAGCACCCACTAACGGAAAACAACATATTAGTATGTTATTCGTCCAATATGGTAGTAGGGGCTAACCTTGACAGTTGCTTCAAGGACATGACATGCTATCTGGGATGTGCATGTTCCCATCACAACTTTGGTGTATCCATTTTCAAGAGCAACCTGCATAGCGGATACAGCATACTGAATTTTCTGCTTGTCCATCATCTGATTTTAATTAAAGAAGTGGTATAGAGACAGACCTTCTGCAAAGATAGCATGCGGAGATGCACTTGTAGATCTTCTTTTCCAGTAATATCACTGACAGCACCAAATAACTCAGTCAATCGATCTTTTCCATCCGTAGAATCATGTGAATAAATACTTTGAGTTGGAACAACAAAAAATTGTTTGGCCGGCGGTGCTAAACTTGCCACAATGAGTTTCATCTGATTGATTGCTCCATCATAATCATGAGAAGAAACTGGATAAATGGTACTTTCATCAATATAGGCGACCCCAACTCCAAATACTGGTAACAATCTATCTCTACTTGCTTCAAAATTCTTCTGTGCTTTTTGCTGCATCTCATGAACAAATTGAAGAGCCACCCTGAAAATAAAGAACGTGCTTAGAAAATCTAAGTCAATCAAAAATAAAAATGTGATTTTTTTATGCTCATATCTTTGACATTTATCAAGAAAATTCCGACTAAAGAAAGTAGAGTATCAGTTCTCTCCGCATATGGAAAGATTGCCAATTTAAGCTGGCCCAATGTATACGTTGCATTGTTTCCCGAATGAACTTCGAGGTACCTCACTTCTACGCAAAAAAATCGAAACCAAGCTCTAAAAAGTTATACAATGAGTCGATCTTCTCTAAGTATTTCTTCTGAAAAAGTTTCTTGCTGACACTTGATCAAGGCAAGCTCATAAAAATCAGGAACTCCAAGTAATTCAGGCTCAGCATCCAAGCTTAGAGAAATAAGGTTCTTCTCATTTAATCAGCTCCAATGCACAATCAATTGCAGACTCACAAACTTCAACACACACACAGAGCAATACCTAGAGGAAGGACCACCAGAGAACGCGACGAGAACATTATCGGAAGACGAAATCATTGCATTCGAAGTGACAGCGAAGCGAAACTTCCCGAATAAATTACTCCGAAAGCAATCGGCACAGAATCTTCCGCGGTCTCCGCCGCCTTCACTAACAGCGGGGTGGGTGGCGGCGATAGTTTCGTTAACCTTGCACTTGATGCAGAGGCCGTCGCAATTGAAGTTTCCGCCACCAGCCGAAACTCCGTCTTCCTGCACCGGCGGCCGTTTCTGGTCGTCTTCGTCGACGGAATGTTCATCTCCGTAGCAACCGGATTGGCAAGTCGCCGAATTGCACGCCATTTTTCCGATTTTCTTTTTTTCACTCTTTACAATCATACAGAAGTAAACTTCAATGGGGTTGTGAAAATATTCTAATGGACCTGCGAACATATTCAATGATGCTAAGTAAACTTAATTGGCCCATTAGGATATAATGATGGGCTTGGGTAGGACAGAATTGGGCCACCCATGGCAGTAATGGGCCTACTCAGTTACTGAATGGGATAATCAGATTCTATTGGGTCAATCAGATCTACAATGGCACTGTGGGGCTAATGAAATTCAAGAAATGGGCCTGATCAGAAACTCAATTATCTTCTATTGGGCCACCCAGATACTGAATGGGCTAATGAGATTCAATTGGGTCTAGTAATAGGCTTGGGGAGCTATTAAATGAGCTAATGGTAATGGGCCTGAGCAAATACTGGATTGGCCCTAATTGCCCACTAAGTACACCTACATGGGCTTGTATCAGTTCTTTCTCGGTGAAACTGTAAAACAGACTCATAACTCTGCATCTATCGCATTTCTCATGCTACATTGCCCATTTCCGCCGCCTAGCCCGCTGCAGATTTCTCCTCCTCCGCCGTTCACCGGTTTGAATGTAATCTCCAGGGCCCATGAGTAGCCTGATTATTGAGGACAGAAATGGCTCGCTTTTCGGGCGAGATGATATAGTTGTGCTATTTCAGAATTTGATTTCAATAATTGAAAACTTCATTGAGCTGAAAAAGATTGATGCTTGCAAAGCAGCATATACTAATATCACACATTGAAGAAAGTTCTTGGAAGAAACAAGAAAGTTCTTGAACTTGCACTACAAATTAAGATACTTCTTCTGCAGAATTCAAATTGATTAACCACCAGACATTCTCATTTTACCTAGAAAAATCAATGCTGAACCAAAAGAATTGGTGGTGAGCAGAACATCTACGTGTGTGTTTTGGTGTGTGCTGAGCACAGTGTTAATGATTTCTTTGTTTTTACTCTTGTATTTTTCTTCATCTGGTGAAGGGTAAAGAAGTGCGATACCTGGACCCATTCGTATACACACAAAAAATATCAGTTCCTTTTCACTGAGGGTCACAAACTGGGAAACAAGAATCTCCACGAGCGAAAAGGGTATTGTAATAGTGACATAAAAATCTGGGAGTCTATCTGTTAAATCCTCTATCATCATCCAACCTTTCTTACCTCCTCTTCAATTCCAGGAAATCCAAACCAACCAATCAGAATTCAAGAAACTTCATCACAGATAGACTAAGTACAACTAGACAATCCCACTTCTCTCTCCTCTCTCTAAAATCCTACGAAGAGAAACTCAGCCTCAAAATGCTGTCTACCCTTGTTGACACGTGTCCCACTGCTGACCACTGACTGATACACCAACTGTTTTTTCACTTCCCCCCTCCACTAAGAAATATATAAAAAAACACTTCTTCGTCTTCCAACAGAGAAGAGTTCTTGAACCGCTGCAGAAGCAGCAGAAAGCCCTTCTCAAAAGGTACATTAATTCACACCTTTTTCTTCATTGATTCTACTCTTTCTGCTCTTTAGCTCTCTGTGTACATATTATTTTTTCTTTTGCAACTTCAGTTCCTTCTGTGTAATCAAGAACCAGAATTCTTGTTTCTTGAGATATACAGAAAGTTTCAGCATGGCTTCTTTGGTTTCATCGCCATTTACACTGCCCAACTCAAAAGTAGAACACCTTTCTTCATTTTCACAAAAGAACTATTTCCTTCACTCTTTTCTTCCTAAAAAATTCAATAACACCAACACACAGTCATCTCATAAGTTCAAATGCGCTGCAATTGGCAATGGTTTGTTCACTCAAACCACACCCGAAGTCAGGAGGATCGTGCCCGAAAAGTCATCCAATGGCCTCCCCACTGTGAAAATTGTGTATGTAGTTTTAGAAGCTCAGTACCAATCATCCCTCACAGCTGCAGTTCAAAGTCTTAACCAGAGTGGACAGTATGCTTCATTTGAAGTTGTGGGGTACTTGGTTGAGGAGCTTAGAGATGCGAATACCTACAAAACTTTCTGTAAAGATCTCGAGGATGCGAATATCTTTATAGGATCATTGATTTTTGTGGAGGAACTGGCCTTAAAGGTTAAGGATGCAGTGGAGAAAGAGAGGGAGAGGCTTGACGCTGTGTTGGTATTCCCATCAATGCCTGAAGTAATGAGACTCAACAAGTTGGGCTCATTCAGTATGTCGCAGCTCGGGCAGTCGAAAAGCCCATTTTTCCAGCTATTCAAGAAGAAGAACAAGTCGTCTGCGGGCTTTGCTGACAGCATGTTGAAACTTGTGAGGACACTGCCTAAGGTTTTGAAGTACTTACCAAGTGATAAGGCGCAAGATGCTAGGATGTACATACTTAGCCTGCAGTTTTGGCTTGGGGGTTCACCGGATAATCTGGTGAATTTCTTGAAGATGATTTCCGGTTCTTATGTTCCTGCTTTAAAAGGGACGAAGATTGAGTACTCGGATCCGGTGCTGTACTTGGACAGCGGAATTTGGCACCCTTTGGCTCCTTGTATGTATGATGATGTGAAGGAGTACCTGAATTGGTATGCTACTAGGAGAGATACAAATGAGCAGCTCAAGAATCCAAATTCTCCTGTTATTGGACTCGTTTTGCAAAGGAGTCATATTGTTACAGGTGACGAGAGTCATTATGTGGCTGTGATCATGGAGCTGGAAGCTAGAGGGGCTAAAGTCATACCAATATTTGCTGGTGGTCTCGACTTCTCGGGTCCAGTCGAGAGGTACTTTATTGATCCAATCACGAAGAAGCCGATGGTGAACTCGGTCGTATCACTTACTGGTTTTGCTCTTGTTGGAGGTCCAGCAAGGCAGGACCATCCAAGGGCCGTCGAGGCGTTGATGAAGCTTGATGTGCCTTATATTGTGGCCTTGCCGTTGGTGTTCCAGACAACAGAGGAGTGGTTGAACAGCACATTGGGGCTCCACCCGATCCAGGTGGCTCTACAAGTTGCTCTTCCGGAGCTTGATGGGGGAATGGAGCCAATTGTTTTTGCAGGCCGAGATCCTAGAACAGGCAAGTGAATTTTGGCTGCTCCTTTCCTTTTTCCTTTGAATTTTAAGAAATGATTGTTTCAGTTTCTTCTGCAGGATCACTACATATAGATACTTGCTATTGATCATCTCTTTTCTTTCCGTATCTTGCATTTCTGGTGGATTCATGTACTCATCTTTTTGAATATTCCACTATATAATTGCAGGAAAATCACATGCTCTTCACAAAAGAGTGGAGCAACTCTGCACTAGAGCCATTAAATGGGCTGAGCTCAAGAGGAAATCCAAGGTACCTACTGGTTTATATAAGATTAGAACTTGTATGGTAGTAGTTCTATTAAAGACTAACCAAAACTAGCAAAGTATTCAAGAAATCTTCAAAACTATCAAATCAATGATCTGCAAGGAAATGGAATCAACGTAATTCAGAGTTATGAATGGTTTCTCCCATTTTGGTGCACTTCAATTGCATACTCGTTTGGGCTGTCAGGAATGGGATATGTCCTACTTCCAAAAAAAAGATCGTATGAGAAATCTGACAGAGTAAACTGATTAGAAATTCATTAGTCTTTGGTTATAATTTAACTAAAGATGTTAACACAATAAGTTTACAGCAACATAATAATTCCTAAACAATTGGCCTGATTCATTTCTTGCTACCATGATTTCTTTGCTTGAGCATTGGTCGTCTCAAGTTATGCTTCTAGATTTCAGTTTTCACAGTTTGTCATGAAGAAGATATTGAGAGGTATTTTCCACTTAGAGATTGAATCAACACGAAAGAAGATAAACTGATGCAAAGAAGATACAGTTTTCTTACTTTTATGTTTCTTGTATAACTTTACTCGGCTTTTCAAGCTTTCACTATATCGATTATGTACCGTAGACCTAGAGTAAGATATTACATTTTTGGATAGAAGTTTCATTTCTTAATCATATGCAGGCAGAGAAGAAGCTGGCTATCACCGTATTTAGCTTTCCCCCAGACAAAGGCAATGTTGGAACTGCTGCTTACTTGAATGTTTTCGCTTCCATTTACTCTGTACTTAAAGATCTCAAGAGTGATGGCTACAGTGTGGAAGGCCTTCCAGAAACTGCTGAAGCCTTGATAGAAGATATAATTCACGACAAAGAGGCTCAGTTTAACAGCCCAAATCTTAACATAGCCTACAAGATGGGTGTGAGAGAATACCAGAATCTGACTCCATATGCCACTGCTCTTGAAGAAAACTGGGGAAAGCCCCCGGGTAATTTGAACTCTGATGGAGAAAACCTCCTTGTTTACGGTAAACAATACGGAAACGTCTTTATTGGTGTTCAGCCCACATTTGGCTATGAGGGTGATCCGATGCGGCTACTCTTCTCTAAATCAGCAAGTCCACACCACGGATTTGCTGCTTACTACTCATTTGTCGAGAAAATCTTCAAGGCTGATGCGGTTCTGCACTTTGGCACTCATGGTTCTCTTGAATTCATGCCTGGGAAGCAGGTTGGTATGAGTGACGTTTGTTACCCCGACAGTCTCATTGGGAACATTCCCAATGTCTACTACTATGCAGCCAACAACCCATCTGAAGCCACCGTTGCTAAGCGTCGAAGCTATGCGAATACCATTAGTTACTTGACTCCTCCGGCTGAAAACGCGGGGCTTTACAAAGGACTCAAGCAGCTGAGCGAGCTGATATCCTCATACCAATCCCTTAAAGACACGGGACGTGGCCCTCAAATCGTGAACTCTATCATCAGCACAGCTAGGCAGTGCAATCTGGACAAGGACGTGGATCTTCCAGAAGAGGGAGTGGAAATCTCTGCCAAAGAGCGAGACCTTGTGGTTGGAAAGGTGTATTCCAAAATTATGGAAATCGAATCCCGTTTGCTACCCTGTGGTCTTCATGTCATTGGCGAGCCTCCATCTGCAATGGAAGCAGTTGCTACACTTGTCAACATTGCTGCTTTGGATCGACCAGAAGATGGAATTTCTTCGCTTCCATCTATATTGGCCGAGACGGTGGGCAGAGAAATTGAAGATGTCTACCGAGGAAGTGACAAGGGCATATTGAGGGACGTTGAACTCCTTCGCCAGATTACTGAGGCGTCACGTGGGGCGATTAGTGCATTTGTGGAGAGAACAACTAACAAGAAAGGCCAGGTTGTTGATGTTGCTGACAAGTTGACATCAATTCTTGGCTTCGGCCTAAATGAACCATGGATTCAGTACCTATCAAACACCAAATTTTACAGGGCTGACAGAGAAAAACTCAGAGTCTTGTTCCAGTTCTTAGGGGAATGCTTGAAGCTAGTTGTGGCTGACAATGAGTTGGGAAGTCTAAAACAAGCTCTCGAAGGGAAATATGTCGAGCCAGGTCCAGGAGGGGATCCAATCAGAAACCCAAAAGTGTTGCCCACTGGAAAGAATATCCATGCGTTGGACCCACAAGCTATTCCGACAACTGCAGCTATGCAGAGTGCAAAGGTGGTAGTTGACAGGTTGCTTGAGAGGCAAAAGATCGACAATGGAGGGAAATATCCCGAGACTGTCGCTCTTGTACTATGGGGAACAGATAACATCAAGACATATGGGGAATCACTGGCTCAGGTCTTGTGGATGATTGGAGTTAGGCCGGTTGCTGATACATTTGGACGTGTGAACCGAGTGGAACCTGTGAGTCTTGAAGAGCTTGGGAGACCAAGAGTTGATGTAGTTGTCAATTGTTCTGGTGTTTTCAGAGATCTCTTCATTAATCAGGTATTTGATGCCTTTTCAACTTCAATGAAAGGCTTCTACTTACCTTTCATCTGCATGCTATCGTTTCCTTATGTGTATCTGCTGATAAAAGTTCACTTCTGTTCACAGATGAATCTTCTTGATCGGGCTGTAAAAATGGTTGCTGAGCTGGACGAGCCTGAAGACCAAAACTATGTGAGAAAACACGCGCTAGAACAAGCGAAAACGTTAGGAGTTGAAGTGCGTGAAGCTGCATCTCGAATCTTCTCAAACGCCTCAGGCTCATATTCCTCCAACATTAACCTTGCTGTCGAGAATTCCTCATGGAATGATGAGAAGCAACTTCAGGACATGTACTTGAGCCGAAAATCATTTGCATTCGACTCTGATGCTCCCGGTGCGGGCATGACTGAAAAACGGAAGATTTTTGAGATGGCTCTGAGTACAGCTGATGCCACTTTCCAAAATCTTGACTCCTCAGAGATCTCCCTCACCGATGTTAGTCACTACTTTGATTCCGACCCAACAAACCTTGTACAAAACCTCAGGAAGGATGGCAAGAAGCCTAGCGCATACATAGCTGACACTACCACAGCTAATGCACAGGTAAATTCTTTAATTTCAAGATCAATTGCAACAATCTTTCCTGAGTGTTGGCAACCTTGTTTTGACAACTTCCTTGTATTGATGATTTAGGTCCGTACACTTTCTGAGACTGTGCGCCTCGATGCAAGAACCAAGTTGTTGAATCCTAAATGGTATGAGGGCATGCTGTCCACCGGATATGAGGGGGTCCGTGAGATTGAAAAACGTCTGACCAACACTGTTGGTTGGAGTGCAACTTCAGGACAAGTCGACAATTGGGTGTATGAAGAGGCAAACACGACTTTCATTCAAGACGAGCAAATGCTCAACAGACTCATGAGTACGAATCCAAACTCATTCAGAAAGTTGATTCAGACGTTCTTGGAGGCAAATGGACGCGGATACTGGGAAACTTCTGCAGAAAACATCGAGAGATTGAGGCAGCTGTACTCAGAAGTTGAAGACAAGATTGAAGGAATTGATCGTTGATTCTTGATTTGAAGAAGTTACTGTCAACTGCAAATAACATAGGTGGTCTCTTCTCCTTCCCTTCTTGTAGGATGGATCTTTGGATCTGTTCAAGAATTGGAACTGAATTTTTCACCAATATCCCAATGTATTCATTTTCCTGGGTGGTTGGTTGTCTGAATTGTAACCTGTAAACCTCTGATTCGCATAAATTCAATTTTCTGCCATTGTCATCATGTAATACCTCCATTGGCATTATTCATGCTCTCAATGCTAAGTATAACATAGACAATTCGGCAAAGGTTTGAGGACGTTGCAAGACAATATTTCAAAAAACACATAGTACGCCATTTCAGCCCTAAAATCATGTTTACACATTTGCTCCAGCCGTCAGGTCTTCATGCAACAATCTGCAAGAACCAGGTGCTTAAAGCTCTGCAGTTTAGTTGAATGATTTACCATATTGATATTGAAGTAATAGACAAAATTGAAAAACATTGGTGAAACAAAATACAGATATTTTAGCAGCAAAAATGTCATATGAATGTACAAATTACAATGTCAATAAAGACTTGGCATGTTCAAGCTGCTAAAGGGGAAAAAGGAACAAAAGATACTTCTCCACATTTTGTTTCTGTGCAGGATCTACAATCAGTAAACAGTATTACCAAAACAGGAAAAGGATGAAGAAAAGGAGGGGAAAAAAAAATCTAGAAAGGAATGCCATCCTCTGAAAGAATAGTACAAACAAAAAGTTGCAGTATATATGTTTCTAACTCCCCCTTTTGAGGTCTTAGGACTTGAGCTGTCTTTGTTTTTTACATCAAACTAACTCCATCAATAGGGGATCACCTGCTGCCATGATTCTGATTAGCCTAATGAAGTCTTGCTCGCTCGAAACATTCCAGGGGTGAATTGCAGGTACTTCAGCAGAATAAAATGATGTAGAATTGCTCTGCAGCTTTTGCTTGTATCTCATTGAATTGAAGACAGAGTCAAAATTTTGAGGAGAGTCCATTGCCAGAAAGAACATAGGTATTGCAACTTTGTGATGGATATCTAGACCGCCCACTAAGTTCACAAGATCGACAAAGTCAGGTACGAAATGTCGAGGCACATAGAATACCTCTGAATTGCATATCGTAAGGCTCTGCTGGTCTTTAACACTTTCTTTGTAATTGACTTGAAAATGGGCCGGCATTGTGGCAACCACTTTCTTCACCATATCTGCTTGCTTCACGAACCAATCGGAGTTTCCAGCAACTGAGACGCTCGTCCAAGACTTGGATACCTACACGCATTATAAAGCATACCAATGGGCATGAGTGTTTGTATGACAATATTATGTACGTTTACAGTACTGTCCAATAGATTTAACTTTGAGTTAAATGCACACAACTCATGATGGGCAATTAATGAGCAAAAGCTATTTACCTTATCCGTGATCCATAGCTTAGACTTGTCAGCTTGGAGCAAATTCCAGTAATTAAGAACAGTATCATCCTGAAGAAATAGAAAGCCATCTGCGCTGCTGTATCTATCAAAATATTTTGGCAAATACCTGAAGAAAATGCGAGAGATTAAATCAAGAAGCAGCATGGAGATAATATGTAAAGGTGAAATAACATATACACAGGCCCTATTTTTACCAATTACTGGCACTAAATGCCTTGGTACTTTTTGAGAAGCTCGCACATTCAGTGTCTCAATACTAAAATGATCAGGTCTGTTAGGACGTGTGTTGTTCTTCTACATAGTTAAATGAACAGAACATAGTCTGTTGAAATGCAATAAAGAGCACGTCCACCAAAGATGATTGTATAACAAAATAAGAATTGGTTCATTTCGCCACGACACTTACTGGGTAAGTTAAGAGAAAAGAAACAGAGAACCATCTGTCGGACTAATACTTGACAGGGGGAACTACCTATCAGTTTGTCACCTCACTTCAAGTGTTGCTCATTAGCAAGCTAAGGGAAACCACCTTAATGAAGGTCACTGATAGGTCAATAACAAGTGTCTCCTAATATTTACAGGTAAACAAATTTCTCAAATGTAGAAGGCAAGCAACATAGTCCCTTCCAAAACCACCTCTTACTATTATACTATAGTTGTGATGTGATAACAACCAAAAGGTCCATTAAAGCTTATCATGTGATAGTCGAGAGAACTGCACTCCAACTCTAAGAGGAATTCTTTGTTATTGGTGTTGGTTTTGCATGTTCAAGGTCCTTTGGTGGTATTCATCAGACTTAACCCCATAGCTAATTGTACAAGAGGCCTGAATGAGAGTGAAACTTGGACAAACAAAAATAAGAACAGAAAATATATAAAGTGATCATGCTGAACGATAGTACAACTTGATCAACCAATACAAAAACAAATATAAGGTAAAAAGTGATGGTGTTGGGAGGAAAGAGTCGAAGGACTAACCATCTTATTTATATTTGTTGCTACTGCAGGGAAAAACTAAAGCATATGTATAAAGCTTTAACCAAAATCAAGCTAGGAACAGCAATATAAACAAGTAAATTAACGTCTATTCACATATTACCCTAAGAAAATTTTGATGCAGAGTAACATATTTTGGCCATAATAATTGACGGGGAAGACGTTCTATCCTACAGTTATGCAGTTGAACAGATTTTGTTCCTCATACTGCATGTTATGTGACTGACATCTGTGTGGTTACCCATATGAACTTAGGGAAAAGAACATAAGCAGAGGAGATGGAGAGAAATCCAAATTATGATTCACATACTTGTAAATGTAGTCCAACTGCCCTTCTTCCACTGCAAGATCAACATTTTTCTCCCCAGATAATATAATAACCGTCTTAAATATCCTGCCATAGAGTAACCTCCATTCTAGTGCAGTGCGTTCCACAGATCCAGAGCAGAACATTATAAGCACCACGTTTCCAAAATTCTTCCTCCACCGTATCAAGTTCCCGATTTCATAATTCACCGTTCCTACTTCCTTAACTCCAAGATGCACAGATGGCAACTTCTGTGGTACAAACTCCTTCCGATCGCCATGACCAATATTTGCCCTTGGCCTGTCTAATTCAAGAGACATAAGGCGAGGCTGCTGGTAACCAACAGCAAGCAGATCTTGAAGCCAAGCAGCAGTAAACTGCAGATCCTTTTCTGTCCAAAATCCTTCCTCAGCCATCACATAGCTCAATTCCAAAATTTTCTCAAACAACCTATGCTTATTGGATCTCCATGCCACCAAGAAGTTAACAAGACGACCCACATTTACATGAAGATCTTTCTCTTCTGAAAAAGGATATGCTTCAACTCTGTCATACCGATGTGCGGTGGGAGGATACACCACAACATATCCGCCAACTTCCCACAAAAGTCTCTGTGCCCAATACCCCCTCAAGACATCGGAAGCCATTGTACTAACTGAGACAGGAAGCATAAGGCCCCAGAAGGCAGATGAATGAAAAATTGTGTTGAATGAATTGACGGGCACCATTGTACCCTGAGGTAATGCCACTTTAGGGGCACGATCATCAAACCTGATGTCAAATGCTTCATGCGCAGCTTTCCTTGTAAAGTAAAATACTGAATCCACATCAGGTAGCCCATTGGAAATCCCTTGCTGTATAAACTGTTTCCCACCAAAGACCTCAGTGTAGAACTCCTCATGTCCAATGTCACCCACCTTTTCCAAGGGTAATCCCCTTGGCCAAACAGACCGCTGTCCAAAATGTATATAAGGGTTCACAACTGTCCTATTGGGATTCTCATGACTATATTGCAAAATAACCTCTTGTCTAGCACCCTCGCCAATCAACTCGACATCGAAATGTTTCCCTATATCATTATCAATCACATCACCTCGATCGTCAACGTCATAGATCTTTTGTGCACCATGCTGTATGGCAAATAAATACCCAACAGTTTTTCGAACATATGAATCATAAGGCAAGTAATCAACCACCCTAAACCCCAATTGAGCTTGCATGTCCAACGATAGATAAATAGCACCTGTTAAAGAAAAAGTTACAAAGATATAAAAATCAATAGCCAAGAAAAAATCCATCCCTGATTACAAGAGTGCCTAAGAGATTAAACAAATAACTCATAAGATCCTTTGATAACTCATGCCCACTAGATTAACTTATCATAAGATCCTTTGATGTAATTTCTTAAAGAAATGCGTGTTTCTGCAGCATCAAACCCATCTAAAGCTGTCATTTAAGGGGGGGAAAAGAACCATATAAAGCTACCAATGGAACGTCTTAAGAACTAAAACAGCTAACCCAACTAACTCAAACTACAGATTTGGTACCACACAAGTACCTTTCAAATTCCAGTCTTTTGGAGTCTTAGAATTCCCAATCGCAAGCACTTGCCACCCTTTAATTTTAGTCATTTTCTTCAGAGACTCAGAGGGGTAATCCGAAACAGAAACAACGATCCATTTCTCCGATCGAAAGCTGGAAAACGGAGTTGATTTATCAACAATGCGGTTGATAGAATTCCAATTAATCTGTGGAAACTTGGGGTGGATTGTATGCGACTGAGTGGACTGGATGCAGAGCAGCGCCGCCGCATCGCCGCCGGCAGTGGAGTAGTTCCGGAGGAAGAATAAGGCCGCGACGGTGGTGATGAGAAGCAGAATTGTTAGAATTTTGTACAGATTCTCCGAAGCCCATGTTGAGAAATCAAGATTCTTGGAAGGAATCGAAAAGGGCTTGCTTCTAGATTGATGATTGTGGAGCTTTGGAGCATCAGAGGGAGGAACAATGCGATCTTGGACCAACATTTCTGTGGTTCAAATTGTGATTTGAAAACTGAAACTCCCAAGAAAAACACACACACGCAACACACACTACAAGAAGTGAGTGGTGGTGCAAGTGACTGACTCAGTTTAATCTCTTGAGTCTTGCGTTATTCAGTAAAACATTGACTCGAGTCTGGTTCTCTTCTTTGATCTGAATCTTTGGTGGGGGGGGAGGGGGAGGGGGGGTGTAACTAATGCTGGTGTGCGTGTGTGTGTGGTTTGGTAAGAAAATGTTAAACTACACTGCACAGAGTGGGGAGTATGTCTTGTTCTTGCAATTATGACTTGTTTGTTAGTAGCATAGGATTCATTTTATTTTCTTTTATAATCAGGAAAAATTGCACGGACTTTTATAAAATTTTATGATAATTATTAATATTTTATATTATTTAAATATTACAAATATTCATGAGATAGCATCCTTCTAATAAGTTAAAAAGAATATCTGTTAGCCAACCAGTAATTTTAGAAAAGTACTTATAATTTTTCAAATTATAAAAAAATATTTATAATTATGATAAATTTCAGAGAAACCCTTTATAATTTATCCTTACTTTTATGGTATTTTCATACTTTTTGCGAGGAACTTTTCTTTTATATTTTATTTGTAATTTGTTAGGATGGGATGGGACGAGAGATAGAGACATATTAGCTAATACTAATAACTCAAAATACATTTTTAAAACAATATTTAATACATTTAAAATGTGTTATTCATATTTAAATGTAACCCGATATTAAAATAAAAGATCTTACATTAGTTAATATCCATCCTTCTCAAATTTTTTGAAATACTTAGTTATATTTTTCTGAATATATGAAAAAAAAAGGGGTAAAATAGACATAGATAATAAAATCATCAAACTGCATAAAGCACATGGCCCCAAATATTTTAGTATGAAGGAGAAGTGAGTTTTAGTAAAGTTTAGTGTAGATTGGAAGATGAGGTTAATTTGTCAGTTGTTGATTTATTAGTATGGGGTCACGTGACACTGACACTTCCCCTAACCATATAATCATTTGTTGATTTTTTTTTTAAAAAAAAGAATAATTATATTTGAAACATATTAATGATAGGGTAATGCATTTTTCAAGAAAAGAGAGGAGAGTATAATGGTCCAATACAATCTTTTGGTACGTGTAGGTAAGTAGAGTGAGACAGTTCCTTGGAATAATGATTATTTTCTAATTATATTTTCAAAAAATAAAATTATGATTTTCTTTAAAGTATATTTACACCTTTTTTAAATTTTTTTTTATTTATAACGAACCCATTTCGTTAGGATTAACGATTACTGAAATATGTATAGATTCACTAGCAAGTGCACTAGTTATCAAGTAGTATAATAAATATCTTTTCCACGAGGATTTAAATGTAAGATAACTAATCAACGATTATTTGGACGATCGTGATTCAAGTAATGAGTTAACTACTACTACTAAAAACAATTACTAACTAAAATAAGCTAAACGAAAGTGTTGGAGAAGATTCAAAGATGAGAAGATGCTAAGGCAATTGATGTACCTAATTGATCCTAAATGTAGGAATCACAAATTAATCTAGCAGGCAATGTTTTCATATACTGAGGTCTTTCTCAAGTTAATTCTATATACTCTCTCGAGTTATATCAAACCTATTATTATCAAGAAATTAGTGGGTTCCTCCAATTTAAAACTCGCGACAATAATGCATTAAGATTTGTAAAAAACCTGTAAAATTAGATGAATCACGTCTATGTATGCCTACATATCGTTCAATCACACTATGAATTATCTTTTTCACTATGTTGAATTTCCTTCAAGTTCATCAATATAATTAATTATCTAGAAGTTGATTAGGCTCTCAAATTATAAAAACAAGCACAGTAACACATGGATATATGAGAATAAAGCTGTAGATTAATTTGATAAAATACTGAGAACATTGTCTCAAATAGATTTTCCAAAAGCCCTAACAAAAAGAAAATTAGTTCATACTAACTAGATAGAAAACAAAAGATAAAAAGATAAAAAGAGCTCATGGAGTCGAAAATCGGGGGTGATCAGTCTGCTACTCTGGCACCGAATCAACTTCTCCACTTGTGCTTTGATGTGAGTCTCTCAATTTTCAGTCCAAAGAATCCCAAGTATTCTTCTCTTTCTCCCATTTATAATAATTTTCAAGATTCATAAATTTAGTCTGATTCTCCTTCTTTCTTTCGTAATCCTATTGTCGCTAAACCTCCCAATATAATTACAACGAAATAAGCTGCTAAATATTATAAATTGACTAAGCAATTATGTTTGGGATTCTTTAATTTCTGCTCGGTGTCTGTCTAATAACACGTGAGTTATGGGTTATGCCCAATTTGATTATCTAGTTTTGCAGATTCCTAAAAGCCCGCGAGTCACGGGTTATTTTTGATTCACTTTTTAATGTATTTTTAGACTTTTCTAGTATTTGAGATGTTATCTTACAACTTGATCTTTTTCTATTAAAACACCTAAAATATCACAAATAAATCAAAAAACAAGCATCATATCACAAGAATATAGAAAAATCAACAGCAAAATGTATCACATAATTAAAAGATTATTTACAAATATTGCAAATTTGAAAAAAAAAAAAAACTATATCTTAATTTAAGTGGTTAAGTCTAAAAGTCCCATCAACAAGTGTGAACTCATGAATTCAAAAAATGCATGAATATTTGTTTCAATTTAATTAATTATATTAATATATTAATTAAATTGATGTATTGTTGAATTTATTAAAATAATTAATTCAACGGCCCAATTCCATTTGACAGATGGTTAAATTTCCACTAGCACTAGATTGGGCCTTCAGAAAGTAGCCCAAATTCTATCCAATTGGGCCCAATTCATCCCATATGAATAGAATTATCATAGCCCAAAACATAACTCCTCATTATGAAGAAGTAAAATATATAGAACCAATTGGGATTCAATCTTAAAATAATTGAGGTTCATTTCATTTGGACATTGTGATCACAACTTAATAATTATTATGTTATTATACAATTTCATTTCCAATATTCATATCAAATTATATTACTTTTCACAGCTTAGTTCTTTAGTTGTGGTAGCTAGAAGCATTGAACCTAATTACAAACCCCAATTTCTTTGAATAATTAATGGCTTTTGCTATCAAGAGATGAATGGCTTCTGCAAATTTATTCAAATATAAGAAATAAAAGCTTCCCAAACCAACCTTTTAAACCAATAAGCTCTAACTCAATTGGTGAAATTATATGTATGGGTTCGGACCCCATCAATATGTGGGATGTTGTTTTATTCTTTGTTTGATATAAATATTCGACGTGAATAATTTTAATTGATTTATTTTAAATAATAATAATTCATCACTTTCACGAGAAAGTTGCTTGCAGTTTTTCCCTATTTAATTATATTGAAAGTAAAACAATGACCCCAGTACCCCACCCCACCCCTACTCTAATTGTATGCAAAATGCATAACAAATGCAATATACTTGTAACTTAGATTCTAACTTAGATTTGATTTGATCTGAATTGAATTAATTATATGACAAATATAATACACTTGTGGTGCTATTGATGTACAGTTTAAGAAAAGTGGTCAATCATATAACAATTGATTTAATTTTATCAAATTTTAATTTGAGTGAGAAATTTTTACTACAGATAAAATCTAATTCAAGAATTATAAAACCCCAGTAGCTATTTAGTTACTCTAAAAACTTTGATTGGCACCACATAAAGATGATAGACGTAAATGTCAATGTGGTAGCAGCTAACTACATATATATACACAAGTCTTTCCCTTGCAAGAAGAACAAGAGCACGTAGGTACATGCACTCATATATCATTGGTTTTTTTGTTTGTCTGAATGAAGAAGCAATACGTGGAAATGGTTGATGTAGGTGTGAGAATAGCAGCCAGGTTCCATTCCCTCTGCCCTCAAACCGCACGTAGGTACTACCACCCTCCTTCTGCCACCGACGACAGCCAGAAACGGGAGTTGCAAGAGTCATCATCAATGGTGGGGGCGAAGAGCACCAATTACTACTCCTCCATCACCAACAGCTTGGATGATGCTCCTCATCCTGGATATGTAGTGTATTCTTTGGTATGACTCCACCAAACACACACAACACCTACGTATTTGCTTGTGGATTATGTATAAGAAGACAAGACTGCTCATCACAAACTAAAGACTTCTTCACACTGCTCTTTTTAGTATATAATTTTTCACACGTTAAAAAGGGAAAAAAGAATATCAATTTTAGAAGGGCCCAACCGGGTTCGAACCGGTGACCTCTTGATCTGCAGTCAAATGCTCTACCACTGAGCTATGGACCCTTGATGAAAGAAGGGGTACAGTAGATGACTTATTCGTGATACTCGGACGAGATCGGAGCTTGGGGCTCTTTTGAGTTCAAATTTGTGATAAAAACTAATAACTGGCTTCCAATGTGACTGTTTCTATTTGTCATAAAAATTCAGGCTCTCATCTTGATTAAACGTTCTGAGAATAGTTTCACGGCCTGTGCTTGAATTACCTGGCCAGATTATGACTTAAGCCATAGCTCCGAGAAGCAAGTAACTAACGGGGATTATGATTAAAACGTTTTGAATCGTTGAGGCAAGAACCCAGATGGTTTTATTTTGTTTCAAACCAAGTCATCTGTAAATCAGATCACTCATCCAGTTGATTCATGAAGCTTGATGCTGGTCCAATCAAAATCAGAGATAGCTTATTACCTTGGCTAATACAGATGGGAAACATAATGATCTGATTGTCCTTAACTTAGCACAGCAAGTACGCAATTTCCTTGCTAAATCCACAAGAAACCGAAAGACAGCACAAACTGACCTGAATTAGGGGAGAGCAAATAAAATAAAATTTCTCCAAATATCGAGGGTATTCGGAACTTCTGATCCTGATTCTGAAAAATTTTCTAAAAATGAATATTGTAAACCACACTACAAGAACTCTTTAGTCATATGCATGTTTATCGATTTCCACATTGCAAACTCACAACCAAATTGATGGCAACCCTCCATCTGTTCAGTGCTAAACTTTATTGGGTTGTCCTATCTTACAGAAAAACCACTCCTAGGAGGGTTCTATTTCTGACCCTGATGAGCGCTTTTTATATCTTACAACTTCAAGTGGCCATAACCTCCTCTAAATGAACCATAAAGAGGTCGAGATCTTCTGAAACTGAAGATATCTTCTATCTGGACGTTACTAGATTCAACAGGTTGGGAATTGTCTACCTGCTGCTCTGAAGAATGTAAGTTTCCATATACCCGTACACTCAAACTCTTTTTCTGGAGAGCACCAACTTTAATGTACTCGTTGAAGAAGTCTATCAGTTCTTTTTGAGATACTCGCTTCAGCTCTTCAACCTGTTTCATTAAGTATGGTGTGAAACCAATGGCAACTAATTAGGTATAAAATTCACAGGCTTTTATTGATGTATACCAACCACAGATTTTGCAGAAATAAAATCAATGGCCATACCTCGCGTTCTCTGCGGTCAAACTTGAGAGTTCCGTCAGATATTTCTCGCCAGTAAAATACAGATTCTTCCCGTAAATTTTTGTGCTTCTCAAGCTTCATTTCAATAAGTGCATTAACGTTGCTCTGCATCAAGATTTACATGTTAATAACAAGGCATTTCTCAAAAGAAGTTGATTTGCAGGTCACTAGGGTTCATTCTCAAACACAAATATAAAATGTCTTATTCATAATTTCTAGTAAATGCCAACAAAAGAAAAGTTGTTATCTTTCAGAAGCCAGTCTAGAATAAGAGCAGCAGAGCATTCATATCACTGTAAATGATGCAGATACCGATTTTTGAAGTTAATAAGTGCAAAATATGAAGCATTAATCTTAAGTACATTGTTCCTCAAGAATTACAGTGTCCCCATACATGCTCTCTTATGTAAAGATATCAAGTAGTTTATGTAGTTACATAGTATATTTGTTACATGCTCCCCCAGGAATCTAGTTTCCTAGACTCAATGAGCAGATATGATGCCTTTATTGTATTACGTAAAGATATCACATTCTTTCTTTACTAAAAATAATTTCCCAAACCCAATGAGCAGATAGGATTAAATTTCCTCAGATAGCCAATTTCCAGATATTCAGCATGTAACTCAAGGTAACAACTATACTAATAAATCATTATTCTGTTCATTATGATTGAACAACCAAATTGATCCCAGCAGATCTTATTTATTGCTAACCCAAGAATCAGGTGCATCTTGGCCTAGCAATTCTTATCACCAACACTGAAACGATAAACGTAAAAAGCCATTTGCTGGCTGCTTCCCTAGCTGTGCAGTGAAAAGGGATGATGTTAGAAGTGTTGAAGGAAGAAATAATGTTTCTAGGTATTACGTAAAGATATCACATTCTTTCTTTACTAAAGAAATAATTTCCCAAACACAATGAGCAGATAGGATTAAATTTCCTCGGATAGCCAATTTCCAGACATTCAGCATGTAACTCAAGGTAACAACTACACTAATAGATCATCATTCTGTTCATTATGATTGAACAACCAAATTGATCCAAGCAGATCTTATCTTTATTGCTAACCCAAGAATCCGGTGCATCTTGGCCTAGCAATTCTTATCACCAAGACTGAAACAATAAACATAAAAAGCCATTTGCTGCCTGCTTCCCTAGCTGCAGTAGTGAAAAGGGATGATGTTATAAGTGTTGAAGGAAGAAATAATGTTTCTAGGTATTCATTGGAGGACCCAACCTCAATATATATAGGATGGGATTTAGAGATAACTACAAATAAACCAACCTATTTATTCTAAGAGATAGGAGAATATATACCTAAATCAACTTAACATAAATCCTAACTCTCCCCCTCAAGTTGGAGCAGATTTGTTATTAGGCTTGAACTGCTTTGTTCCTGAACTTTTAGTAAAAAGGTCTGCTCTCTACTCTTTAGGAGTGTAAAGAGTGCAAATTTTCCGACTCACAAACAAAGTGACAATTGACTCAATGTGCTTTGTTCTCTCATGGAAAAACGGATTACTAGCAATGTGAATCGTTGCTTTATTGTCATAACACATAATACATAGGCACAGGATCATTATTTGTTAAGCCCAACTCTCCCAACCCATCCTTTTAACATAAAATTTCACTAACAGTGTGAACCATGTCCCTATACTCAGCTTCTGAACTCAATCTACCTACTACTTACTGTAGTTTGTTTCTTACTACACCAAGAATGAGATCTCCAATCCTGTCATATTTAAACCCAACATGCCCTGCAACAGAGTAGGCAAACAACAAACCTTTACCAGGAGGCCCTTTATGTACTCCAAAATCCTAAGAGCAGTTTCCCAATGAATAAGTTGTAACTTATCCATAAAGTGACTAACTATACTAGGGCAAAGGAGATGTAAGGTTTAGTAACAGTCAAACAGATCAACTTCTCTACAAGTCATCAGTATTTGGTTTTATCTTCCGAATAGCACTATCATCATTTCATAAATACGGGCTGAAATTCAAGGGTTCCTGAACAAGATCACAAGCATACTTTCTTTGCGACAGCAATATCCTATGATTGCTATGAGTAATTTCATTGCCCAAGAAGTATCTTGGGTTGACCTCAACCCACAACATACCAAAAGAACAAAGTTTACATCACTTCTTCCAGTTTAAATTAACCTCAATGTACTAATTTTCCAAGTTATTTCTACATATATTTTGTCAATATACGAGGAATTCACAAAAAAGGTTGGCATACTAGTTTGTTACCTTAAATTCGTCACTCGGCATTTCAGAGAGTTTAGTTTCAAACATCTTGAGAAATGATTCAACTCTCAGTTCAATTTGCCCAGGACCCTGTCAAGCACAAGGAGGACATATAATAGTTGCATGTCATGGGTAAAGGCAGAGATAGATATGCATTATCTGCCAGACAGAGTTTAGATCATGGATGCAATCTATACCTTGACATTCGATTGAATGATGAATTGTACACCACGGACACCAGAGTCATTCCTACATTAATAAGTATAGCAAAGGGTAAGGAGCAAAAGTTATGACACAATAATCGCTTAGGAACAACTGAAGAACTTAACATAAAGTAACTTTTCACACCTCTGCAAAAGTACAGTAATATAACCAAGTTGCTCAACTGATCTAAGCTGATGGAAAGCAGGTTGTTTAGCTATCAAAGCAAAAAGTTGAAGTATAACATTCAACCTGAAATCATCCTGGTGCACCTGTAAAGTTTGAATAGCAGTTATATTCAGAATCTCGTTGGATGAACGAAAGATCAGAATGCATGGAACATGTCTGAGAAAGAAGTCCAACAGTCAGTTGTACAAAGTTGTCCAGCACTTTGATCTTAATATATAAAATCTTAAGAAACTGTGTAACTAAGGACTCTAAGATATACCACCTGCCCTGTAATCCGTACAAACCAAAAGCATCTGATATAATTTATGGATTTCTTTAGCATGGCTTCAGATATTCAATAGTTTAACTCGACGTTTAAAGATGCGATCAAAAGCAAAAACAACCGGCAGAGAGTTAGGGGCGGACAGAAAAAAGAGAACTCTGTATAGTTAGACAATCCATCTGTAATACCCAAATGTTAAGTTGGAATGTGCCAATCATTAAGCATAAATTGTTGCTTATAAATTGGACCTAGGACATGATCCTAGTATATCACAAGGTAGTAGTAAAGCAGGCCCTTAAGATAATATTGAAGTGAGTGGTGCCCCAAGGTTTACTAAGCAGTCTTCAACTGTGTGGTTGCGACAAATTAGATTCTAAGGCCTCAGTAGGCTCACTAAAATTTACTAGCATCACTTTTCTTGCTAGTTGGAATTACAAGTTTACAAGGTATCTATAACCATTTGGTAGAATCGACCCAACCAGTCACTCCTTAGTCCTACAACTTGAATCTCCTAGCAGATTCTCTAAGGGTGGTGTGCTGGGGCACCTCCTACAACTTGAGTCCACTAGCAGATCTAAGGGGTGGCCTGGGCTGTGGCACCATTGTTCCATAAAAGAATCACATGTTAGCTTTTTTCCCCTTCTTTTATGACTAGGCCATGCATGGTCAAACAGATGGTGTAAAATGCAAGAAATCTAGTAATCAGTAATAACTGAGATATTAATTGATAACTCCTGCTAGTTTCATCCAACTTTTTCCTCAATACCTGAATGTAATGAATAAGGGCAGAATTTTCATCACTAGGATTTAGGCCCTGTGCACTGTAGAAGTAATTTATTCCCCTCTCAAGCTTAATAATTCTATTAGTCATGTATTGAGACGCAAACAAAGCCTGAGACAAGGGATTAGAACCCCTGAAGAAGATATCTTCAATTTGCTGGATCATTGATTCTGCTTCATTTGGCTCAATATTTCCTACATACAAGCAAGAACAGAACGATCAATAGACTAGCAGGTGAGCCAAAAGCAAATTTGCAAGAATCAGAACCTGCTGCATAGCATTCCAAGAAGGTCCTTGATAGCATTAGAGGATAAAATTTAACAAGATTCTCCGCTTCAAGATGAGGAAGAACTTCAAGTTCATCAGTCCAGGGCCATGTTTGGTCTTGTAGTATTAATGAACAGTAGTACATAGCCTGCTGATATGGCTGTTGGAACTTCATATTCTGATATTCTTTTGTGATCAATTCCTGCATATACGCATAACAAATGAATGAAAGATGAAACAAAGAATCAACAAAAAGCTGTTAGTCAAAACCTTCATAAGAATGTAGTGTCCTAAATGTTCGACAAATTCTCTCTATGATTACCAAAAATAACTAACGGTAAAAACTAGTAAAAAAAAATCAAACGGGCAGAGGAAATGCCATATAACTCTTTGCTTTGCTTCAGATATAGAATCTAAGTCAGCCTTTGGAAGTAAGCATGATAAGCATCTCATTATCAGCTAAGCAGTTTATTTTGTATGTTGGGCCTTTATTTCAAAGCAAGAGTGCACAATCATTAAACATTCTAATTCTATGACAAAAAATTGTAATTAAATAAGTGTGAAAGCATGATCAATTTATTTTGTCAGGTAGAACCATAGTAATTAAGGAAACTGGAAAAAGTTACAGGACAGTAATTTCTATTTTAGACTGAAGGAGCAGAATTTGGACGTCTAATAAAATATCAGGAAGAAGAGAAAAAGATACTATAACCTCTATAATTTGTATTGGAACAACAGCAATGTTCTTACTAATCAGTCAGGTGTTTTGATCTTCTGAACTAATTTCTCCAACACCCACCAGAAAGAATAGAACATCTAAATAAAAGGAGTATTGTACCCCATTACTGTTTCCAAGGCCCACCCCCATCCCCACACCCCCATAACATTCCCCCAAAAGAATGATTTGCGGTCCTAACAAATGTGATTGAAGTTCCATAGGCTTCTTCCAAATCCTTTCCCCAAATGGAGCCTGTGGAGATCCATCAGGCTACAAGGGATGAACTCAAAAGCAACAAACCAGGACAGCTTGGACAAAATACAATAAAATCAAATGCACTACCAATAACAAATTTCAGGTTTATTTCATCCTTAGAAAATAATTATGCAATCAATGGAGCAATTAGGTGCAAACTTTAAGGGCCCACCTACCAGACACTGCATGCACAAACAACTACAGCAGAAAAGTTTAACACTAGATACAATCTTATATGTTATTTTCTGTCATAGGACAATGTTGTGATCCTAATGGCAAATAAATGCACTTAGCCATAGAGAAAGAACTAGTCGAAGTAGTAAATGAACATAATCAGCAAACCTGTACCTTAATAACAGCAAACCTGTCAGGTTTTACTTCGAAATTAGCAATTTGATGTACTACAGTCTCCAGTAAGATCTTCAGTTTGTGATTATATCCAACCACAGTGACCTGTAAGGAGGAAAAGGAGAACAAATAATAGATAAGATTAGTTCTGAGGAGGAGACTACACGACAAACAGCATCAGGAGGGTTTGGAACCCTTATGTGAAAGGGGCAAAAGAGAGTGATGGCAGTATACTGTAGAAAGGGCTCATACAACTGATACAGAAAAAAGAAGAACCAGTTGAAGAAGATAACTGGTTCTAGCATGCTTCAATAGTGTATAAACCAGAATAAACTGAAGAGTAACATTACTCATTTTAGAACAGAAAACATTATGTTAGATTCTGCAACAATACTCAACAGTGACCAAATGTTGACTTGATAAGAGTATAATCAAGAGATTAATTGCATGCCATAAACCTGACCCACAGCCACAAATCAAAGAGAACAGGGCGGTTTTCCTAAGAGATTACTCATGAAAAATCTCCCTCAGCTGGTGTCTATATTTATAGGATATATTGCTACAGAACAATCCTCATTCATCCGCGAACTTTATTACATCTTAAAGAGATTCAAAACAGCAAATACACACAGCATGCTGAAAGTTACAGCTGCATAAAAAGTAATTCCTGCACAAGACTGTACATTTATATGAACATAATCTGATTGGGAGCTCCATATATCTCCATGTACATTCAAAAGTGTACATTTAAATGTGAAGACAATTGGGAAACAGAAGGAATGAGCCTCACATACATGCAATTCAATACATGGATAGAAGCAAGTATAATAATCAAACTTCACATTTTACTGATTCATCAAAAGCTTTTGCATGTATTGTATAAGTTTGTAAATGAAGAGTGGAAATGTTTGGATGGCAGATGTGAGAGCCCAACCAAATCAAAGGTGGAAATGTTACTGATGGCAGAGATCATGAGATCAGAATCCCAGCAATATACATGATGGACCAATTAGAAGCATCTACAGTTTCTAGTTGTATTCTGAATGGCTTATTTCCCACATTAGCAGAACTAAAATTTCAAGGCAGTTCCTTGAAAAGGTGCTTGGACTACCCCCACAAGCTATAATGGAGTTTCTCTGCTTTTGTGTAGTAGGATATAACATCTGAGACAAATTCCACACTTCACAACATCCAACACAATTCTCCTAGATTTTTGCATAATTCCAGGAGAGAGCATGCACACACTCATTGGGCAAATTGAGCACAACCCAATCTCCTCAGTCTTGGATTCACTAAAGTTACAGACTGCTTAACCTAATTTCAGGAACTTACAGATACACGAGAACCAACCAACTAAGCCCAATAGTGGGTGAAATAACTCCATAACATTCTATACCAAGTAGCATGTTAACTACATGGAATTGCTCTTGTAAGCCACATCTAAACATCACATTTTAAAACAGTTACCTGATGCAACTATAATATAACGTTGAGAACTTCAAAAATTAAGTGCTTAAGCTTTTCTATATGCATTAACTCTAGAGAGAAATGATGTTATTTGAGAAGTGGAAAGTGCCACTCAGGAGCATATACTTGAATACAGACACAAATAAGTACCTGAAACCCATAGTCAGTGTTGGTAACTCCATAATACAGACCAGCAACCTGTGCATCGTATGCTGAAATATGCAAAAAAAAAAAAAAAAAAAAAAAAAAAAAAAAAAAAAAAACAGAAAAACAACTGTTCTGTGAATTGGCTACGGCACCAGGAGAAAAGCATACGGCGATAATCTGAAATGAGTCCAAAAAGAATATGTAACATAGATATAAAGCTTTATTAAGTAGATTGAGAGTTTCGACATTCATAATACCACACTTTTCCATTCTATTTCTCAACCATAAGAAAATTACCATATTCATTTAAGTAGTCCATCAACAAGCGTGTAAATATTTCAGTGAGGACTTCTGATTCAGGGGAATTTCCAGAAACAGGACAGTTGAAATCTATCTTAACATATGCCTTAGGAGTTGAAAATGCTGTGTCTGGCTTGAACCATAATCTTGAGTATGGCGTTTTCCTCAATAAAACAGGTAAATTTATCTGTTCCAAAGGTCCAATGCACCAAAACATCAAGATCTCATAGTAAGTGTCTGACAAAGAAAGTCCAGATGGCATTATCCAAAGTTATGGAAATAACTTACTTGCCCAGAAACAGTCTTAAGAGATAGGTCTGTAGGAATAAACACATTAGCGCCAGGTAGACGCAGATCTTCTTTAGGAGCTTTTTTAATCCATTCCTGCAAGTCAACAAAGTCTTAGGATATCTCAAGTGGAGAAGCCTATTGAGATTTTATGTGGCAAGAAAAGATGCCTCATCATTAAACAGACATGAAGCAGCGAACCTCAATTGTAGAGCCAGGTAATCTCTCAACAGAATATGCCGTTCCATACCAAGGCTCTGTTGAATCAGTAAGCCCTTCAAACTTTGTAGACTCCCAAAATATTCTGCAAAACACAAATCTTATAACACTAAACAACAAACAATGATGCCCAAAAAAATAAATTAAAAAACACCACTATTTGACATCAGATAATTGAATATGTGAAATCCAAATTTCTTGTCCAAACTTGAAGCCAACTAAGAAAGAAGATGACAATGGATAAAGCCGGGTGAACATTGACATGACAACAATAGATAAATTGGTCAGGCAGACAGGACCACCTATGTTATATGAATTTTGTTTACATAGTCAACAACAAGAAGAGGCAAATTTCAAATTGATGCAAGTTATAAGGTAGACTGATCAGAATCTCCACAAATCTCTGTAAAACTGACCTCACATTATATGGGCTGAGCTCTTTCAGTGCTGACTGAATTTTTTCAGGATTAAACTTTGAAGGCAAAGATGATCCCACCAGCCAATCTTTTGGAGCATAAAACTAAAAGAGTTTTTTTTTTAACAGAAACCATCGAGAAATGTAAGTTGTAAAACCAACAAATGATAAGAGGAATAGCAGGTAGATAATTCAACTGACAGAAAGCAAAACAAAAGGTATGACTGAACAGAGAGCTCTAAGAGAAACATGAACCTTGTTAAACAAACAAGATGGCTAGTGGAAATTTACAACTTGCATGCATAGGTAGCATACTTCCATATCAAACACAAGAGTTTCACAATCATTTATATCAATGGACAAGACAAATTGAAAATTATTGATTTGAAAAAAGAAACAAATATGAGCACATAGTTGAAATATATCAAAAAACCATGAATTTTTAATATCATTCTCTTCAATTAACAAAACAGGCCGAAAATTATAGATTGACGAGATGCAGCTTAAGCCTTGAGGAAATAAGGAAAATAAGATGTCTCATGAACTGCTTAAACTGAAATATCACTCTCCTATGCACATCGATAAGGAGGTGTATTTTTTTATATATTTTCTAAACCAACTGTGCTCCCTCAATCATGCGCATACATGCAAATTACACACTCTTAACGTCTATTATAAGTAATTGACATTTACCTGCATATTAAATGCAACATTAACCACATAATCAATCGGACGAATCTTGTCCTGGTAATGGAAGGAAGTCTCACAAATGGCTGCAAGCTTCATTAACAAATTAAGATGATGAGATAAGTTAAATCTCAAGAGTAACATCAATAGGTAAATCTTCAAAAAACTATGCCTTTCAGAAAGCAGCATGAGGTGGATAGTTGATAACAGGGTTATAAAGTGCCTCTAGTGTCACAATTTGAGATCATAAGATGCTAGAATCCTAAAAATACATATAGCAACTCAGCAGCATGGTGATGCTTCTCAGATGAATACAGCTTCGCATCCCAAAATAATCAAGTGACCAACTTTCCACGAATATGAGATTATCGGCTATTCTGACAGATCAATTCTGGGGACTCATTCAGTGGACCGTCTTCAACTCAATCAATATGACCACAACTCTCTCTCTCTCTCTCTCTCTCTCTCTCTCTCTCTCTCTCTTTCCCCACCTCTCTCTCTCTCTCTCTCTCTCTCTCTCTCTCTCTCTCTCTCTCTCTCTCTCTCTCTCTCTATCTCCTTCTCTTTTTTCTTTTGTGTTGAAGGTGGGAAGAATATTAGGATTTAATACCTCTAGAGTTGCATAAAACAAGCTTCTGGTATATGCATGGCTAGTCAACCTCAAGTTTATCAATAAAAACGAACACATCCAATTATACTAAATCCATAACAAGACCCACAAGGATTTGTCTTTTATCAGATCTGGGACCTTCACAATTATTTATGTGCATCTCATAATTGTTGGATGTAATGCTATGCAATTTCATAAGTCAGGCCAAGTGTTTAAAGAGGCCAATTTTCTGCATCACTCTTTTCCTGGAATGCATCGTGAATACATTGTAAAGCTTGCAAAAACTGTAATCAGTTTTACCTCATCAAATATCCATTGGCAGGGACCAGATTGTTGCAAAAGGTGAATATATTTGAATAATAGTGCCACAATATCCTCAAAGTGCTCTGTGATTATCCAAAAAAGAAAAGAAGAAAATCATCCATCACCCGCCTCAGACCCACTTCTCGGTAACTGAGCGCAAAGGCAGAAAATTTAGCACTTACCATGACCAGCATCTGTCAGATCAATAACTACTTTAAAAAAAGAAAATTCATAAGTCCAATCTGATTCACCGGCAGATAAGCTTGTAGCCCAACCTGCAAGTATTTATGATTGAACTAATCAACTTGCTTTTAGAAAAGTAAGAAACTTATCTGCTGCTTCTCTCAGTGAGATACTAAGAATTAATATATAATTATTAATTTATAGTATTATATGGAAGCACATAATCCTACAGGAGTATCCAGACATTAACTAAATTGTGCACCCTTTGACAATTTTCACTGGAGAAGTGAATCACCAAAGAAGCAGTCATGACTCTGCAGATAAATTACCTAGAAAGCAGATATATTTGTAGGTATACTTACAGAACCCTCGTACTAATTACACAAAAGCCTCTTGAATTGGAAATTATAATGCTCAGCCTTGTTACTTATTTCGGCTAACAATCACCCCCTTTTGGCAATCCAATTGATGGATAGATGATGTCATAATCAGAGCCTTTATAAACTTCCAGGAGTGCCCTCACATACTTTGGATGACATAATACAATTACCCCCTGACTTACAGAAGTTAATCATGATAATCAACATTGGTTAAGTTCTAACCATTTAATAATTACATAGTACTTTCATTGACAGATACACCCTACTGACCAGAAACTAGCACAACAATTTACATCATGACGAGTAATTGTTTCAATAATATTTTACTGAATAAACACTGTGGTCCACAAGATGCAACATCAGAAGGGCTATGAGGCATAATAGTATATAGAAGCTAAAGTCAGTGTATAACTTACTGATTTGTCTCCTAGATTTATCTCTTCTAAAAAATGTTTCATGCTCTACAATCAACGCATAGCTCAATATTGTGGACGTTTTGACTTTCACACATCTTATCATAACCCAAATGATTAACATATCTAATGTTTGCACCCTAATGATTAACTTATCTAAATTTTGTAAAAATGTGTCTATCATTTCAATTTATTCACAAAGAATCATATAACTTATGACCTCAATGTACATAATTTATGCCTCCTTTCATGTTAGCAAGCATTACGGTTACCTCCCTTCCTCAGTAACTATCAAATCTTAAAAAGGTAAATTTGCCTTTCACAAATTCCGCCAGGTTTGACCAAAAATTTCAATGACCAGAGGAGGAAATTTGTAATTTTGGAAGTAAAAGAGGACGTTTGTGTAGCTGTACTAAGGGGACCCAATGTAATTAATCCTTTCTTTTAGAAGGATATGTCCACACTATAAAAAGCAACACCTTGGACATACTACATCCACACAACCAAAAACACATAGAGAACAAGGGTATCCGATAGAAAATAAAGCCTCTCCACCAAGCTCAAAAAGAACATTAAGAAAAATCCTGAAAGTTGAACTCCACAAAATAGTGTGAAGAGAGTAATTGTTCACTGAGAGATATTTCAACTGCAACTCTTGAAAAATGCATCCACCAAAATGGGTTCTAATTGGTCCATTTTTCAAATCTAATACAAAGACCAGTTATGCAGGACTAACTTAGTGTAAGAAACTTTGTACCATGTTCTCTCTAGAGTTCCTAATAAACGTGAACAAATAGAGAGATAAATGAACAAAAGTTTATCCTTCAAACTTTGACTCAAAAGAATGTTCGAATGCTGTGTTTTCCACTTATAGCAAGGTCAGAAGTAATATACGCATTTGCTACAATGTATTTATATAGATAGAGATAACCTAAACTCAGTCAAAAATATCTAGATACTCAGATCTGGGTACCGCTACAAGTGTGTATATATCATGACAATTTGCTACAAACAATCACCAGAATTAAGCAATACACTGTGGCATACAAAAAAAAACCTAACAACAGTTCTGCCACGAATAAACCAAGTTGATCTTGAATTTCACATAATCTAGCCCAAGAATAAGCCAATTAGGACTAACCAGACTCTTGAGTAAAACAAAAGGAGCACTCCTTCATGTATAAGAACCCTGATTATTTTTGGAAGAATAATAACTAAACAAAATCCAGTTCTGTTAGTTTAACTCCTTTAGCAATTCAAAACAGAGGAATGCCATTCATTATTACCTCCATATTCCCTATTTAATTAGTGATTTAAGGACTTCTGCAAATTTAATAGATATCCACTGCTCAATTACTTGACCAGCAAATTGGGAAGGGGGAATTGTGGACTTTGACATGGAAAGGAAGTGCAACACCCACCCAACTTTTTCAAGATGTAAAACAAAGATCCTTCTCCTTCATGGCCAATCAAATGACCCAGATACCTGCTCGGCCCTTCCTTGTAATGACGAATTCCAGGAGTAATTGGCCATACAAATCTCAACTTGTGACCTTGTTTAATTGGGACAGCTTTCACAAGGATCTGAAGCATAAAATATGAAGTGAAAATATAATACCATTACCTCATCGAGTGAAATTAGAAACATTCTGCTTAGTTCAGTCAATCAAACTTTCCTCAACCTACAGTTATTCCAAATGTTCATGACTTAAAGTCTGAAGTAATTGCATGCAGTGTCAAATTGTCTGGACAAAACCAAAACCACTAATCTTTCTCAAACCTTCCCCATTTACCAGTTTGCACGATATAATAATTTCAAAACTCCGCTAGTTACTGGAGATCTTTAAATCCTTTTTCCTTCAGATGGAGATAAAAGGATAGAATCCTTGATATAATCACACCCTTACATGAGTTCAGAATTTTGGATACCTAAAAGAAATGCTTTTATCCTTCAACTGAGCAACAGAGATTTATTTCAGAAACAATGTTTCATGTTTAAGTCCAAGTAGCTACCTTGGAAGGAACCAAGACAAGGGTCCACCCACATAAAAGATATTGGTGATGGTCTTAACCAGTCATTCGTATTGACAAGTTAAAATCAAGAGTAGGATGAACTTTTTTAGATGGTACAAACATTTCTATATAATTATTTCATTTACTGATTATGCTCCTTAAGATGAATACAGCATTAGAATGGCTTAAGTTGATTGATCTTTGAGAAATGCTTATTAATAAAACATTTCGTTTGTGTTTTCACTTTCAGTGGCAAATATGTGTTTTCAATTTTGTTTAGGTTTTCATGTGAAATGAGAATGTTTTGTCAAATCAATATACTTTTGATGAGAATACGTATAAACAAACATGTTTAAGTACTGTTTCAAAAACTAAAAATTGGAATGAAAACACAAACAAACAAGCCTTATAAAGAAAGAGCATAATGGCAATAGCTTTTATCAATAAAAGCAAGTGACGGGTGCTTGTAGTACCTGAAGACTTTCTGAATCACAAGGTTGACCAGTAAAACTGATGCAACTTCGATCTGTATTTAGGATATCCTGGAATTTGCTCCGCACCAAGATTTCAGATTTGTCAAGGCCATCTGGAAAATCCAACCTAATAAGTCGATGCAGTTCACTCGCCAGGATCACATACAACAAGTGATAGCACCTACTTATTACCTTTAGTATATATTACAAGATGCATGAGATTGGCTGAATAATTTTCATTATAAAACCGCAGAAGCTCCTCTCGAGTATCCATCCCTCTTTCTTTTGGGCGGACCTCCAGGGTGTCCCAATTCCCTACCAATACATAACGTTCGGGAAACATCAATAGAAATGTTTAGTCACAAAGGATAGTCGTTATTCTGATCAATCTAATTTATAAGTAATATCTCCAATATATCAACCATCAAAAAACTCATTGTATCCTGTGTGGCCTTAAGTTAGTAGTTTGACAAAACCCAACTTTTGCTACAAATCCTACTACATAGCTGGCTAGAATCTTTGTTAAGACACTTTCTCAATGATCAAGTTACTAAAATTGCAATCTTGGTTAAAAACTTTCTCAAAGGGATCTAGTTACTAAAATTTCTGTGTCACCAGGCTTATGCAGAGTTCCAACATCAGCACATAAGCATCACATGTAATCCTGAAAACAGATTGTTATTTTATGTGAGTTTCCTTAAGATTACGATAATGAAGCTCTTTCGTCTTCTTTGCTTTTCTTTCTTATTTCTTTTCTTCTTCTAAGCTCTACTTGCAAGCGCCGGTCACAAGTGTCCAAAACTGTTTCAGAAACTCACTGAAACAAATTCTTCTATTATGAAATATCATTGGTCACCATCACCAAACTTGAACGTGCAACCCAAATAAAAAACAAACGCAAAATCAGATAAAACTTATTATAGCTTCCTGAGAGCATACTACAACAATGAAATATCTTGTAACAAGCCTTAGTCAGTCAGATTCTTACTGAAACTAAGTAGGGAAATAACAGGACAACATTAGGATTAGAAGGTTCAACAAAGAACAAGAGTGTCCTGTGCAGATATAAGGATAAATCTAACCGCGCTAGACACAACACGTAAGGAAGCTTAGTAAAGCAAGTATAATTAACATGAGATTAGCAAGGATGTACCTGTGCTGAACTTGTGGTATGGATGATCTTTCACACTTAAATGTTTCTGAAGCTGTAAAGAAAAAAATTTCAAGGAGTTGACCTCTTCCCCAAAAAGAAACTAAATAGACTTTAAGGAATGCAAGTCATGAACTGATGACTTCTGTTTCTAAAACATCATTCAATTCCAGAGGTTTTAGGACCTTGCCATTTAATTCCAAGGGGAGAATATATAGTTTTTCGTCATCATTTGATTCCTGACAAATACTGCCATAGGGAGCTAGTAAATAAAAGTACCTGGTTCATTCTCCAAACATCAGAGAGTAAATTCTTCTGATTCTCTGAGGAACAAGGGAAGAGTGTGCGTATTATCAAGAAGAATTCAAAACTAATACATTGACAAGATGCAAGACAGAATTGCTAACCAGAATCAACAGCTTTTATCTCCCTCGTGGTAGCATCGGCTGACATCAGCGGTTTGATGAAAAACTGAGCGAATCTGAATAATTAACAGCATTAAGACCATCCATCCAGGACAATAATTACTAAAAACACAGCTCAAAAACTGTGGTTATTAAGCAATGCTACCTGTCCAAGGCTTCTTCAAAGCAGTCAGGGTTAACATCAAAATAGTAGTTAGTGTGTTCAGATGAAGTGAAAGCATTTGTACTGCCTCCATGCTGAAAAAGAAGACATGAAATACATACAGAGAGATTATTTTTGGTCTAGCCACATTAAATAGCATCCACTTTATTACACAAAGAACAGAAGCAGTACCATAGAGACAAAATTCATCTATTATTTCAAATTCAAGGATGGTAAAAGGCAATGTGGCCCAAGTTAATTATCTATTTCTATGTCCAGAGATAAGTGATCAATTAAGCTACAAGAACAACATGAAAGAGCAGATGATTACCTCACTGATGTATTTTGAGTAACTGTCCTCCAATGGATACTTTTCACTTGCATAAAAAAGCATATGTTCTGTACTATAACTACATTGTGAGAAAGAAGTCCAACAAAGATTACTTGGAACAGTATATTACAACTATGCAACAGAAAACATAAATGAGTTACATGACATGTTGTGGATAAAGAACATTAAATTAATTCTACTGAGGAGAAGAAGACATGAAGAATTAGATGGGAAGCATCAAATATTTGTGAGAAAATAGTCAGCCACAAAGCCAGTTAAAACCAACATGTGTTGCATCATTTAAATGAATGTTACACTTTGATGCACTTATCAGGTGTACGTATGTTTTATTTTCCCTCGTTCCTTTCATGGAGAACTGAAATAGAAAGATATTTCCAAAACCTAACCTAAACACACAAAATTGGATACCCATGCACCCTTAAGCAGTACACATGATTTAGATTGAATAATGTAAGCCAAGACAATTCCATCACCAAGAAAGTGTGCAAGGCTTTCAACCCCCTAAGGATAAGTGACAATTTTGAATTCAAGCGAATGTTTTAAGTGATTGAAGTGGAAAGATGCAATGCAAACAAAGAATGCAATATCTGTCGCCAAGAAAATGTGCCAAGCCTTCAAATCTCTCAGTCGCTGGAAGAATTGAAAACACAACATATTTTCAAAACCGACACTCAAACATTCAAAACAAAGCCAGTTAACCATCACTAAGTAGTCCAAGTGATTGAAACTGAAAGATGCAGACAAGGAACTTCAATCTTTGCCACCAAGAATATGCAAGAGGCCTTCAAGTCCCTCAAGATCAGAATAACTGGAAACAAAATTTACTTCCACAGAGTAACTCTAAGAAATCAGTCAAACTAAGGCACCGTGCATCCTTAATAATTCAAGTGTTTGAATTGAAAGTTCAATATCTTCCTCACCAAGAAAGTGGGCGAGGCCTTCAAGTCCTTCGGGGTCACTGAAAGAACCCACACGAACATCCATTGAAGCAGCGCACTGCACCAAGAAACACATCCAGACAACCATATTCGAAACAAAGTACCGAAAGTTTCAAATAAAATTTCAAGAAACGGGTAGAAACCGATAAATTCAACCGTAAATATATATACCTTATCAGTTTCGGAATCTCTGATGAGGAGAACTTGGAGATTGTTCTGCAGAACAATCCTCCGATACTCCCGTTTATCATTGCGCGGCTTAATAATCTGCACTTCATCTGTTATTCCTCCCACAGCCATTCTTCTTCTTCTTCTTCTTCTTCTTCTCCTACTACTGCAAATTGGGTGGATTACATATACATACACAAACGGACAGAGATTGGTGTGTGTGTGTGTGTGTGTGTGGAGATTGACTTGACTCGTTGCAATGAGAGGGTCATCCGAGGGATTTTTCTATAAAGACTTGGGGTAAAAGAAAGGTTGTATTCTATGCATTACCTATTGTGCGCTTAAAACGGTCATAATTATAATAGGAAAGTTCCGGTACTTGCCATTTGGCATTTCCAAATAATTGAGGACTGTAAACCAGCTATCCCAAATTTGCAAACTCCAACTCAAATTTAACGAAATTGATGAAAACAATTTCGAAATCGCCAAAATTACAAACTCGAGCTCAAGTTTAATCGACTTGATGAAAACAGTTTTGAATTGGATAAAATTTCAAACTTGATTTCAAATTTAACTAATCTTTCGAATTCAAGCACCAGACAAAGTGCTCGAGTTTGTTGCTCAAGAGCTGAGGTGAAGCTTTATTTTTTTTTTTTGGGGACAAAAATTTGCCATTTGGGTATTATAATAGAAAAGTTCAATTGTTTGCCCTTTGGTGTTTGCAAATAATTTAGGGCTGTAAACGAGCTTCGTCAAAATTTCAGATTTGAACCCAAATTTGATGAGTATGATGAAAATAGGGTTCAAATTCGAGATTGTTTTATAATAGAAATTTTTTATTGAAAATTTTGCCATTTGGTATTATAATAGAAAATTTTGCTTACTTGTCATTTGCGTTTTGCAAATAATTTGAAAGTTGTATACGAACTTCGCCAAAATTTTAGGTTCGAGCTCAAATTTGACGAGTTTGATAGAATAAGTTCAAATTCGAGCACCAAACAAAGTGTTGTTCAAGAGCCTAGCTCAAGCTTTTTTTTTTTTTCTTTTTTCCTGAATAAAAATTTGGCATATTACAAAGAGTTTGTGCCATTGTCAATCAGATTGAAATTTTAAACAAATAAACAAATAAATTCAAAAGGCTTTTTTTGTAGCATCCCCTACTCGCTACATTTAATTATCACTATTTCATCCTTACTTTAATTAGAACTCATTCTATAAGTAATTTTATTTCAACCCGTAAAATAAATTCTAATTTATCAATATAATATTATATATCACAAAAGATAATATATACCACCAAAAGTAATATTTACCCTTACTACATGTTCTCATGTACATAACCTCAAGGAAAATCATACCACAACTTTAAATACAAATCCCGATAAAAGACCAGAATATTTAACAACCCAACAATCAAAAACTTTGGTTTTAGAAGTCACGGCTGACCCACCTAATAAAGACGACGGTACCGCTCAAAGTCCAATGTGGCTAATCAGTGTGACCTATTCCCTGAAAAGTTCGTGGCAAGGAATGAGCTGCCTACTCAATAAGTATAGCTGATCAGTTTATATATATACACAGGCAACAATTTCACGTACATGCAGTCACATTGACTAACAGTCATTATCAATAGTAACATCAAATATAAGCAGTAATACCTACTCATAATTATAAATCGATCTATGACACACTATTCGACATTATCGTTTATTAGTTAGGGCCCCACTTACTCTAATTGGTATACATCAGTCAATGGTTTCGCCGGCCATCATCATATCATATACAACACAGGATACCGGTTGTGTGATATCCCCACACTCTTTTACTCCAGTTGTGTAGCAATATAGCACATGACATCACAACAAACATGGTACCCCCACACCACCCCAGTGTGTAGCTAACAGCACAGGATATTCTCTACTGCCCCGGTACCCTACGCGCCATGGTACCTAGCTTAAATCATATCTCAATATCAATCATATCATCATCAATCACATTTTCATAAACCACTGACTGTGTTCCCAACTAGGTAAGCATCATCTTCTATTTCAATACACGATCATCATTCTTTTCTTTATAAAATTTACTTCCTCAATAATTGCTCCCAATTTGATTTCATACTACAATCAATCATACGATCACGTAATCATACCACTCTCACGTCCAACCATTTCAAACACATATGACACATAATAACAATTTCACCAATATTTAAATAATCCACAACTAATTATGTAAACAATCAATATACGAAAGCCACGTATAATAATATAAAGCCAAGTCCATGATCGCATCCAAGAAACCAATATATATAATATATACAATACTACACATACAGATATATATAAATCCAATTAGTTATACTTACCTTATATCCCAAAATGCTTCTGTTTTATGAGAGACTGCTCAACCCTCTACTTTGTCGTCACGTCCTATAATAGAATGTTATACGTATAATCAATATATTTACAGAATATCATAAACTCTAAATAAAATATTATTTAATATTCGTACATTTTCCACCAATCTTTTAATATTCTATTTATATTAAAATCCAAACCCCTGTTCCATTTTCTTATAAATAACTATATTTTCTAAGCTTCTCAAACATATATTTAATTTATCAACTAATTCATAAGAATTCATTTAATCAAACCCCATATATATTTATGACTATCGTTTTTAATAACATTCATAAATGAGATTATCATTAAAACCTCATCTTCCCTTCTTAATAACATAATATTTCTAAAATATAACTTCCGAAATATTTCTATGAATTTTCTGTTAATTTATCGTTGCTATACAATTTAATTAAACAATAATACATAGAATTACAAATTTGGTTAATCATTCAATTGGAATTCTATAAATTGGCTATAACAATAATTAAATCCAACAAATTTAATATTTTATATTACCCAACTATATCATTTTTATATCAAATGTGATATTTAATTTGACACTAATTTAAATAGCCAAAATCATAAAATACTCCGATTAAATAGTTCACCGCTCAATATAATCAACATTTAATAAACGAGCTAATTAAATAATATAATTATATAAATTAAATAAAATTAAATTACAATTTTCGTACCTCTGTTTTTCCGAAAATGTGTGTGTGCGTCTAGTGTGTGTGTTAAATGTGAGTGTGTGTGTTTTGTGAGTGTAATTGTGCATGTGTGTGCAATTAATATACATATATATATGTTTAATGGTTGGTGAGGCGGTGGCAGCACATGCCACTGCCCACCCCCTTTTTTTTTTCTTTTTTTCTTTTAAAATTCTTTTTAATAATTACTATTACGTCCTTTTTAATTTTCTTAATTAATATAATTTGCTTTCAAATATTATAACGAATTCCAATTTAATCCATTCAAGTTTTATTATATCCCAAATTCAGTCTATAATTTATTTACTAATTAAATTTAAATTTCTAATAATTAGCAATTAGTCTTCCAATTACGTACAAAATTCTACGGACGTTACATTTTTTATTTGAATATATGATTGCACATAATTAGTATAGTTATATATTTATTAAATATAAAAATATATCTGTCCAAAAAAAGCTCTTTTTATTGAATTATGTAGTATATTAATTTTAAAAAACAAATAAACATAAGCTATTTTCTAAAAATAAAATGAGAATGTTTATGAATATATATTTTCAAAATGTGATGATGGTAGTTTAAATTTTTATATCTTTCAATTATGTAAAAATATAAATAATATTTTTTTTTAAATCAAACAGTGATTGATTTTCATCTTATATATATATAATAACAGTAAAAATAAGTAAAATTGTTCGACCACTATTGTATTATTATAGATTAGTTCATGAGAAACTTCAAATTTCAATATAAGTAATAAAACAAATTACACGTAATTATGTATTTTGCTACAAATATGTACCCACAAATAAATATAAAAAACTATAAGTAAATTAATTATTATAACTTGTTAATTTACAAAAGTAAAAGAGCTTACAAATGACATTGAAATGTAACAGTAAAAAATTTATTCATAAAATTTTATATATAATTGAAAGACTAATTGATAATTAAAAAAAAATAAATTTATTATAATAATTATAAGTTGAAATTAAAATATAATAAATTTTGAATGGAGTAAATTGAAACTTATTGTATTATTTGAGTGTAAATTATATTAATTTAAAAATTAAACAGGACTAATTAAATATTTTTTAAAAAAAATTAAATAATATATTTATAGGATCAGTATGTAGCAGGTGGGCCATCACTCCCACCGCCTCCCTGTATATATATATATATATAGATAATAGCTAAATTATTAAATTTGTTAGATTTAATCATTATTATAGTAAATTTATTCAATTTCATCTTACCTATTAACCAAATGTGTAATTATATGTATTGGTGTTTAATTAAATTATATAGTAACGAGAAATTGATGAAAAATTTATAAAAATATTCGAAAATTATATTTAAGAAATATTAAAAAATTATATTTGAGAAATATTAGGTTATTAAAAAGAAAAATGGTATTTTTATGATAATTCAATTTAGTGACGTTATTAAAAATTATAGTTATAAAGATAATTTGATTAAGTGAATTCTTGGGAGTTGGTTGATAAATTAAATATATACCTAGAAAGTTTAGTTATTTAAAAGAAAATCGAACGGATGTTTGAATCTCAATATAAATGAAATATTAAAAGATTGATGAAAATATATGAATATTGGTGTAAGGATGAGTTAGTTAACGCTTGAACACTTGTAATACTAGTAGGTAGTGAACTATTAGAACATCCATGTTACTTACTTTTGACTTGACATGCAATGCTTACATATATACATACAACTTGTACATAGGATGTTTGTTGTGTGTGTGCATAGTGTATAGGCTTGTGTGTGTGTTACTTTGTATATAATACAAAAAACAACTCCTCACTTATACTCATTATCTTGACTACTTTGTTCTCGATCTCTTTTCTCTTTATTCTTTAGTTTTCTTGAACTCGTTTCAAGTTGAAGCACGGTCATCTTAAATTTGATATATTAAGTTAATAATATAATCAAATCTCATATACTACATGCACATTACCTCTAGCAATGTTCGGTGTAGACCACCTTGTGGTGTAGTGTATGTGTTCGACACATAGGAGATTTTGATGGTCTTTGCGTGAGCACACGGTTGGAGGAAAAAAGTTTGAAGAAAGTTTTCAAATTGGAAAGGTAAAACTTTATGATTATATTTCCGCCACGTTATATTATTATAGCTGCATGTTTTATTACAAAGTTCTTTTATGCTTGTTGAGTGCCAAACACCCAGGATAAAGGGACTAGTTCCATTTTGATTAAGAATTTAAAATATGTTTATTTTCATGCTTTTATTACGTTATTGTCAAGTCTCGGACCATATGGATTCATTCAATTAAAATATTGAATATTGATTGATAATTCTAATATACCGTGAATTTTGAATACGAACTTGATAATATTGAATATGCAGTTAAACATGTAAAAATGCTTAAATATATATATGGATATATATATATATAAATATTTAAAAAAGAAATAAAGTTCGCAATAGAAATAATAGAGCTCGAGCTTGAAATCGAACCAACTCGACCCAAGTTGCACCCCTACCCCAATGGATACTCCATTGACACCTTGCACCCTTAAATTGTATCTTGACAATTTGTGCAACACTCATTTGAAAGTTATCGATAAAAGCTCGTTTGAATTAAAAACTTAACAAACTAAATTTGAATAAAAGTTTTCGTTCGATAATCTTTCGAGCATCATTAGATTGGTGTAAAAATAATAAAATATATTTAAAAATATTAAATTACTGATGCTCAATCCATATTTGATCTAATTAAAGTTAATTTGAGCTAATTATATCAATAATCAAACTAATTAAAACACAATTTTTAAAACTCATAATAATTCAAATAAATGTGAATAATTTGATCATTTTTCAATATCATTACACACATATTTTCAAAATCTCGTATCTACCAAATTCATGCTATCTCGTTTTTTTTCTTATTGAAATGATATAAGACGAAATGAAATCATGATTTATTATAAAGTCTGATTGTAATTCAGAAAAATCAGTGCTACTACTTTATATCAAAAATTATTTTATTCTGCAAAAAGTTTAATTAAAAATGATAGAATTAGAAGAAATAAAAAAATAAAACAAAGATGTGCAACAATGTAAATTATATTTCCTCAACATAAAGAAAAGAGCAATCATAATCAAACCAGTAGAGTACAACTACAACCACCCTATAGCATTAAAAAGAAAAAAGGAAGGAAGAGGATTTTTCACACCAAAATTTGTCATAATCGGAAAATTCTGTTCAGACGCAGTTTGATTTTGATTGCATATTTGATGTGATGGAGTTGGCATTTGAACAGAATTTGCCCCATTTTTGGTATCATTTGATTTTCATGGAGGTGAAGAGCTGGATTCAGTTGAACAATTTGTTCTGCAAGTCGGACAAGAGGAATGGGAAACTAACCATCGTTGAATGCAATGGAGGTGGAAGCCATGGTTGCACTTCTCCAAAACCCTGATTTTCTCCCCAATGGCGAACTCCGATAAACAGATTATGCACTCCGTGTCTGCCCCCGTCAGCTTCATCCCCTCGGAGTAAATCACGGAAGGAATTTCCGCTGCCTGCTCCGCTGCGGCGCCTCCGGTGTCCGCTTTCTCGTCCGAAGCCTCTCGCTGCCGCCGCCGGCTACAATGCAGGCTTATGATGTAGCGAATGGCGGCGTTGAACGCCAGGCCGCAGATTAATGCGCAGAAGAGGACGACGAGGATTAAGGCCGTGTTTGTTTTGAAATCTTTAGAGCTGGAGTAAGGCCACCAGGGACATTTCTGGGCGTCGCAGTTCCCTGGCGCTGCCGGAGGCCAGTGGGGTGGCGCTGCCAGAGTTGAAGTGGTAATCGGTGGCGACAAGTGAATGTTGAATTCGGCCATTGCCACTGCTGCTTCTGTTCCCAAAGAAGGTACTTTTCTCATTTTGTTGATTTTTTTTCCTTATTTGGCACCTGAATTTCTTACACTTTTTTTGGCTTTTCTTCAGTAAACAATTGACAGAGCTTTTTGATTGAATTTCCCAGAAAAAGTACAATTTAGAAGAGACTGCTAAACAGTAAGAGGAGGATTTTCTGGAAATGATTTAGCTTAATTGGTTGAATTCCACAAGAGGGGAGGCTTAATTGAAGTAGAAAAGATGAGGCAAGGCAACAAAAGTGACTGAATTTCTACAAAGAAAATTTGTGCAATTGGTTTGACTGAAGCAGAAGATAATGCTATCAGAGGGAGGATGAAGCTGATGTCCTGAAATAAAACTCAGTCTGTGCTTGAATTTCTGCAAGAATAGTTGCTTTGAGTGAAGCAGAAGAAAATGCTAACTAAAAGGAGGGGGAATATTTAGAAAATTTTCACTCTATTTGATGAAATCTTCTGCAGGAAGAGAGTTGAGGATGGGTCTGAGTGAAGAGAGAAGAGAGTGCTGATAAAAGGGAGGTGGAGAGGAGGAATGGGGTGTATCAAGTAATAACAAAGAGAGACGTATGCAAATTAAATTTATTAGTAACAAGATAGGTGGCTGCTGTTATATAAACTGCTCTCCTGTGGCAGAATTTGATGGTTTTTTCCCATTTGGAAATTGATTGCTTAATATTGAAAACATTATGCCACGTATCTAACACCAAAACAAGACAAGTTGGGGAACCGGGAAATACCTGTTGAACCAAGAAAAGAGAGTAAATATTGGAAAGATGGAAATGGGAAAAGTGAATTTTAGGAAGATGGAGAAGAATGGATATGTTATTTTAATGAAGGATGTTGATTGGACAAATATTATTAACTAACCTTTGCATTTTCAGAAGAAGCTTGTCAAGAATGCTAGATAAAGAGTTCATAATATAATTGTTATGCACATTTTATCTTTCTATAGTCTCATGATGGTGTGTTTGTTCTTTCATTTGAGAAGTAAAATGTTATTTGTAATTTTAAAAAGTAAAATAAAAAGTCGTGAAACCCTAAATTCTTTTAGAGGGAAAAGTGAAAACTGCTTTGGTCTTATAAAGACCACAAAGTTAAGGTCAGCAAAATCTGGTCTTGCACAGCGTTTGATAAAGTGAAATTCGTTTTTAAATTAATGCAAGAAGAATATTTATGCTTGCTGCATACTGCTTCTTTCTCTCTCCCTTGCACAAGCTTTTGATCCACATATTCTGGGAACTGGTACAAATATTTTAGTAAACATAAAACCAGATTCGACCTAGGAATCCGTCACTGGTGTTGGTACTTCTTCACTACATTGTTAAACATCAATAAGTGGGAGTGCCACTAAGTTACGTCTTTGTGCCGGTCCTTGTCTAGTGCCGGTCCTATCTTAGTACTATTTCATTTGACAGTATCAACAAAAAAAGCTTGGAAAGTAGGATACTTGTGAGTTGATCTCCCCTCTTTTATACTATATACTATCAAAATGGTTGCTATTTATTTCTTTTCAACAATCATTACTAGAGTGTAAATGCTACTTTCCATTTTACAACTTGAACCTTGCGAAGATAATTCTTATCCCATGTAGGTCTATGAACTAGTATAAAAGATAATCATTATGTTTGGATTTGTGTTTTAGTTGTTTTATTTTGTGTTTTGGAAATAGAAAGAGAAAAATAGAGATAAGTGAGTGTATGTTGAAAATAGATGATATGTTTGGATTTGTGTTTTGGTAAAATTTAAAATATTTTAAAATAAGTGGCGTAGGTTTGATGTTGGGATTTGAGAGACAAAAATTACTGTTCATTATCAAATCATATATTTTTATATATATATAAATATTTTATGTTTAATGTTGTACTTTTGGGAGACAAAAATTACTGTTTATTGTCAAATCATGTCTGTTTTATATTATGTATATATATATTATATATAGAAAGTTGAAAAACATAAAAACACGCAGATAAGGTGTAAAAACACAAAAACAAACATTGAGTGTGTTTTATCTTGTCTCGGGAAATGCAAAGTAACAAATTCAAACAAAGCCAATAATATTTTTATATTATATGTTTGAACTTTGGATTTATTGAGGAAAAGGTAAAGGGAAAAGCTATAGATATATAAAGTTTCATCATTTAAGGCAAATATATCTGTTCTTCAATAGTTTTCTCACTAAATATCTAGGCTAATAATAGTTAAACGTCATTGATGTCTCTTATTATGTATATATGTATTATATATAGAAAGTTGAAAAACATAAAAACACGCAGATAAGGTGTAAAAACACAAAAACAAACATTGAGTGTGTTTTATCTTGTCTCGGGAAATGCAAAGTAACAAATTCAAACAAAGCCAATAATATTTTTATATTATATGTTTGAACTTTGGATTTATTGAGGAAAAGGTAAAGGGAAAAGCTATAGATATATAAAGTTTCATCATTTAAGGCAAATATATCTGTTCTTCAATAGTTTTCTCACTAAATATCTAGGCTAATAATAGTTAAACGTCATTGATGTCTCTTTTCTATAATAGCATTTCAATCTCTTGTAAGTCTTCATGATATGCATCGACGATAATAAATAAGTAAGGATATTTTCTTTGTATTGTATGCTACTACATCTGAGGTATCATATATTGAGAGCTTTTATCTAATTCAGTCTGTTTATTTAGCAGCTCTAAAGTTCATCAGCCCATTGATTTGATCCATAGTTTTCGCAAGCAGGTTGTAGTTTTGAACGTAAGGATTATCAAGTTGAAAGAGTACTGACTCTAGTGACATCTTAACCGAGCGAAATGGCACAATCACTCATCGTCATTGAAAACTTGCAATTATCCACACATCCGGTAGCCAATCTATTTCAGCCTCAGGAAGCAAATAGGGCGATGTGTTGAATTCTTGTGGTGACAAATCAGATGGGAGAGTGCGCAAAGCCAGAGGACAAAATCGAAGTAGCTAAGCAGAATTGTCCATTTCGTAGGTAATGAGTGAAGGCCCGCAGGAGTTAATGAACAGACTCAGTGCAGTGCTGCCGTATAATGGCAAGCTCTGGAATATTAGAGAGAAACTCAATGATTCATTTCATATGGAGCTTTGGACCCTACGAAATCAAATCCCAACAAATACTGTTACACCCCACATGTGGCTCTCTGATCTGCATTCGTTTTGATGTTGAGAATTTAAAAACTTCTCTTGTTTCTAGAGCACACTGGACTTCCAAGCCTCATTTAATGTTCATTTGTGTGTATTCAGGTTCTGAAATTTCTATCATATCCTCAGTTTTATTTTGTCTGTGCAACATGTAGTTTTCTAGTGTAGAATATGAATCAAGACAATACAATTCATTCTTCTTATTATCTTGTGAAACTGAGGATTTTGTTTGTATACGTTGTTTTAACTTTCAAATTCTCCAAGATAATCTCATCCCTAATAGTAATAATACAGGAATAGTGAAAGAACATCACTTTCTACTCGGGATTGAATTTTTTGTTGCAAATTCTATTTAGTCTTCTACTTCATTTAAAATACACATGCCACTTATATAAGATGAGATCATGTATTTATTTTGGGAGAAATTTTATACATGTGGCGTATTTATGTTGAATGGAGTAGATAATGGAATAGATTTTAAAATAGAAAATCCAACCCGTTTTCCACTTATATATATAGAGGGAAATATGTTATATATATATATATATATACACACAATCGTGGAATAATGGAGAGGTAATGTATTGAGTTATAGGACCCCACCAAATTTGAAAAATAGTAGCTAATCCACGTGTGTTCTTCAGTTGAAAACTCTACTATCCATATAACACATACATCTCCTAATGCTGCTGTTACAATCCCAAGTTCCTCCAAAACTGATCTGTCATCAGAAAAGGGACCAAAGAGGACAAAGTTTCTATGTATATTTAACAAGAACTGATGAGAGGACAGCATAGGTAATTGCAGAAGAGAAGTGCCCTGGAGGCAAGGGAACTGAATAGAAGGTGCAAAGCAGGCAACACCTATCCTATTCACCACTTGTTATTTAAGGTTGGGGCATCTGGTTAGGTGGGTGATCAAGATTGTTCAATGTCGACGGAGACGGAAGCTGCCGCTTGCACCAAGTTGCTACTGAACAACGTTCGTTCATGCCATTCATTGCGAATGTGAGAACGTGTCTATTTTTATCGTGTAATTAACTATTTCGGGTTGAAAATAGTTTAGAATTCCGCATTTTTAGTGTAAGTAAAAGCAAAAAAGAAAAAGACTCATTTCTAATACAAAGGAAAAGTAATGCTATGAAACTCTGGAATATGAAATTGTCAGAAATGTTGATGTTGGATGATTTATAGAACGGAAAAATAGACGTAAGCCCTCTACAAGCAAAGAATTTCATTCAACTTATGCTCGGTCTACATTGGAAATGGGTGAATAGTGATTTAGCTCCCGATTATTTTGAAAATAAGCACATTACCTCTCTATGAAAAAAATATAGTAATTTACTCTCTTGTATTTTTCAAAATGAAACAATTTATCTCCTCATACAGGAAGGTAAATTGCTTCAGTTTAAAAATCATAAGGGGATAAATTGTTATATTTTAAAAAATATAAGAAGGTAAATGATTTATTTTCTTATAAGAGGATAATTTTACGAGTTGTTTGTATTTTTTCCTATTGAAAACTAATCAAAAGAATTAAAACATAACATCAACTAGTACAATTGAACCATCAATCGCGTTGGACAACAAATTGGTTGTTGCCCAAGTTGTTGAAATCAGAGATCGAAATCATCATGAAACTCGAGAGTTGTGCACGACACATAATGCTCATGACTAGCAGGATGGAAAAACTGAAACTTGTATTGCATATTGGGAGCTGGAAGCTCGATTAAATAGTTACAGGGAAGAAAAAGAAAGAAGATAACCAACTGTGCAACAGACTAACTAATGCCTAACTACCTGCACAAGTAGGCATCCATTTGGCACAACTAATACACGTCTGTAAAGAAAAACAAAAAAAGAACGTTTAACTAATAAAAATGTAAAAGAGGACAAACACGACTTCATTCATCAATAAGCGAGTTTGAGGCTGAGGCAAGAGTGCTGTGATGACAGAGGCTGAGCTTGCTCTGTTGCTGGAGATGGGCTTGGGGAAAGGCTACCAAACCCAGCTTGGACAACGAATAAACAAACTTAGCATGAGGGAGCAACTTCGTGTACATGTCAGCAAATTGAGATTTGTTAGAGATATAAGATGAAAGAACAAAACCTGCCTTGTACTGATCTCGAACCAAATTGCAGTCAATCTCCAAATGTTTCGTGCATTCATAAAACACGGGGTTGGCAAAGATGTGCATGGCAGCCTGATTGTCACAGTAAAGAGGAATTGGCTGAAGGACAGAAACGTGCAAATCCTGCAATAAGTATGAAATCCACTTGAGCTCACAAGTTGTAGCCCCCAAGTTCCTATATTCTGCCTCAACTGTGGAACGAGCAACGGTTGTCTGTTTCTTGGTCTTCCAAGAGATTAAGGCCTCATCTAAGAAAATGCAATAACCAGTTAAAGAATGACGGGAGTCAACACAACCAGCCCAGTCAGCATCGCGGTAAGCAGTGATAGTGAAAGAACTGGAAGAAGGGAAGAATAACCCCAGGTCTGGACATCTTTCCAAATAGCGCACCAAATGTAGAGGTACATTCATGTGGACAACGCAAGGACGGTATACAAATTGACTTAATTGCTGAGCAGCAAAGGAGATGTCTGGCTTTGTGAAACTGAGATAGAGAAAACGTCCCACTAGCCTGCGATATGGTTCAGGATTAGGCAATGTGGGAGCATCATAAGCTGTCAACTTCAAACCCATGGGAACGGGGGTTGCTGTGGAATTGGAAGACTGTAAACCCGTGTCCTTGATGATGTCTCTGATAAACTTATGCTGGGTGATAGTCATTCCTGCAATAGAATGTGCAATTTCCAACTCCAAAAAGTACTTAGCAGGGCCTAAATCTTTGATAGCGAAAGCTAAATCCAAAAACTACTTAACATCATAAATTTGGTCTAGGGAAGAACTTGTGATCAAAATATTATGTATATAAACCAACAAGGCAATTAAACCATTAGCAGAGTCTTTAATGAATAAGAAATGATCATGCTGGGACTGTACAAAACCATAAGAGAGTAGTTGAGCTGTGAGCTCTAAATTCTATCGCATTGACGCCTGCTTAGTCCATACAAGGACAATTTAAGCTTGCAAACCTTTTTAAAAGGTATAGACGAACCTTCAGGAGCAGTCGTATAAATGTCTTCATCCAAGAACCCATGAGGAATGCGTTATTGATATCCACTTAATGAATAGGCTAGTTATTACTTGAAGCAACCACCAAAATAGTTCCTATAGTCACAACCTTAACAACAGGTGAAAACCTGTCAAAATAATCGACCCTCTCAACTTGATTATAACCTTTCGCAACCAATCGAGCTTTGTACCTTTCCACATTACCATCCCACCTTAGCTTCACCTTATACACCCATTTACACCCTATTGATTTCTTCCCCTTAGGCAACTCCACAGTGTCCCGAATGTCATTTTTCTCAAGAGCAGCCAATTCTGGTTGCATCGCCTATTCCCACTCTACATAACCCTTAGCCTGTAGGTAACCTCTAGGCACTTGAATGGTAGACAAAGCAGCTAAGAAGCTCCTATGTGGTGAAGTTAGGTCAGAAGAAGATATCATAGGTGCAGAAGAAAAATTACAATGGAGTCAGCAAGCCAGGAGGGTGATTTGGATACTCTTTGAGATCTTCTAAGATGCACCTAAGGAGTAGGATCAAAAACAAGAGGTGAAGGAGGAGGATAAAGTTCAGGCTCTGGCACATGAGCTGGAAGAGTTGTATTAGATGATCCAGAGGTACGGGGTGTAGAGCCCGTGAGTTTTGGAATTACAAGTAAAGAAAGATCATAAGATATTTGGACATAAAGATTAGAGTGAGTGTCTAAGATATTCGCTAGCGTGCCTTTCGATAGCCACCGATCATGCCAAAAAGAGATAGTACCAGCCCCAAGGGGGAGGTGGTTTGGGGAGAGGGTGGGGGTTAAGTTTTCAATTTTTAAATAATAATTTCCATTTTATAATTATAATATAATTCAAAATATGTCCACCTCATTTCAATTGTCACACTTAGGCTTAAAATATTTTAAAAATATGTTCAGTTGGCCTGCTATGTAATATTTATGGTCATCAAAGGAAAAAAACACGTCCAATGGAGGACCTTTTCTAATTAATTTTTTAAGTTACTAGATTTAGAAAGAAAAAGCATAGTTACCAAGCAAAAAAATAATATTGGACATCAAAGCGAACTATAAAAATAATTTTTTTCTTTTAAAAATTGTGAAATGTTTTTATTGAAAATTATTTAAATTATAAAAATAAGTGATGTAAAATTTGAAAGAAATTGCAAAAATATGAAAATACAAAACAAGTAACTTGATATAAAAATAATCAAGAATTTTAACATATAAAAAAGAAATAATAGGAGCATGTGACAAATGAATATAGCTAATTCAAAATCAACCCAATCACAAGTTCACAACGCCCAATCCTAATTCTATTTGGATTTGTTTACTACATATATATAAATATAGCTATATAGGTTGCGTGTTTGCACTTAATTTGCATGCATGAACCAACTTCAATTGCCTTTCTATCCCTAAAACAAAATATAAAAAGGAAAACCTCTGGATCGGCGGAGATGGAGAGGAAGGGGAAGGAGAAGGAGATTGAGAGCGATTGGATCTACAATTCTGAGGATGAATATTTTTCGTCGCTTCCGCAGGGTTTCAAGTTCAGACGCACAGACCTGGAGCTTCTGGAGGCTTACCTCATCAAGAAACTAAAGAATCAACCGCTGCCGTTGAACAGAATCAGAGAGGTGGACCTCTACAGCTTCGCTACTCCCCAGGCACTCACTGGTGCGCTTTTCTTTTATATACAACAAATATTTAGCATGCATGCATGGAGGAATGGGCTCTCATCCATCCATCCAACGCTGCAGCAAACATCAAGTTAATTAGAGAAAAGAAGTGGTATTTTTTCACACCAAGATTCAGGAAGTACGCCAACGGTGACCGGCCAGACCGGGGGACTCCCGGCGGATACTGGAAGACCACCGGCGCAGACATCAAGGTCCGCAACCACGTCGGCCTCGTGCTTGGCACAAAGAGAACTCTATGTTTCCATGAGGGGAAGCCCATGGCTGGAGAAAAGACCAACTGGATTATGCATGAATATATAGTTGACAGACCCACAACTCCACACAACAAACCTCGCAAGGTATTCATTGCCCTTTAACCTAACCTTTTTATAATTTTTACTGCAAATTTGGTCTGTTTCATGTGTATACCATATATACAATACATGTTTGATGTTATAATTATTTGTGTGCAGTTGGATGAGTGGGTGTTGTGCAAGGTTTTCCTTAGAAATGTTGGGCAGAAGAAGGACGACTCTGCATGACCCCCCAACTTCTGGAAATCAAATTCATCACTTCTCTGATTATCATACGGACCATTAATTCATATATCTATCTATATACATAAATATATATATATATATGAAAAAATGTCAATAATTTTTATGTGATATTGCAAATTGATAAATTATTCTTTTATGAAAAAAGAAAGTACTTCCGTATATATGTTGTTTAAGGGATGATTACACTCCTCTTCCCTAAGATTTGGTGTAATTACACCTAAATCCTTTTTGGTTTAAAACATTATATTTAACACTCTTGAGGTTTGATCCTATTTAACAAGTATGTCTTTTCGTTATTCAAAATTCACTGAATTTTGCTAATATTAATAAAAAGAAATTGAATGAAATTTACCCTTAATTAACTTATTTCTAACTTATTATATGTCAAATAATTTTTTTTGAACTAAACTACATTTACAATGGTGAAAAAATATACTCCTCACATGCATTAACGAGTCAAGATTTATAAGGGATTCGGCCATAAACAAATTTATCGAACCTACAATAAATTAGTAATAAGTCAATTGGAAGTAAATTAATAGATTTTTTTTAACTTTATGGTCTTTAATAAAGAGTCAATCACATATATAATTTATATATATATTTATTTTTCATTCTAAGGATATTCATTTATTTATTTTATTTTTTTTGTAATGTTGTTAAAACTTGGGCCTTTTCAATGACTATTGGGCCGTGGCCAGCCCAATATAAACATTTTTCATGGGCCATTTATTTAGTTAATTTGCGTTTTACTTATTTTCGAAATAATTTTTATACAGATTAATTAATATATTTATACCATCACGACATTAGAAAAAAAAATTACACATACACACACATCAATGTTTATGTGGACCAAACGATAATGCAGTAAAAATAAAATTTTCATAATTTTCCACGTCTTATTTTTCTTAAAATAAAAATTATAAATCTTAAAATAACATAAAACTTGTCTCAAGTATATCATGTATTAATACCAATTTAGTGAAATATGAAACAAATAATATGATAAATTACATATTATAGGGGGGGGGGGGGCCGGGGGGGGGGGGGGACCCTAGAGTCTAAGAGTGCCTCAAAGAAGGGAGACAATGCATGATATATAGAAGGGTGATGATGCATGTCTAATAAAGTGGTATCCCCAATCTCAATTCCACACACTGAAAATTAAAGTCCCCTTTCCCTTTCTTTTTATCTTTTCCTTTTGGGCCCACCCATATCATACCATACCATACCATACATGACATTCACCTACACTCCCTACCCCACACCATCATCCATCCACATGACTTTGGTGCCAATCTCTACCCCTCCAAAATAAGCTGCGGATCGAATTTTTTATTTTAAAGTCTATTAAATTGTTTATTTTAATTAATAATTATGAAAATAATATCATGTATTTTATTTAAAAAAAATTGATATACATGACGTGTATGTAATCAAATAAAAAAAATAAAAAATTCAATCCGACGTCGTACATTAACATAGCATGTGTTGTCTCGTCTTTTACGTAATGTTTTTGCATAAAATATGGTATGTTGTGATTGGAGTTTAATGAATTTATTCTTAAAAAGATGTCATCCTATGTATAGGTTAATTAAATTGTTAGTAAGTAGAGCTGAAAAAGGAAACAACTCAAAAGCCTGAAGAAATGATGATTATGGCAATCAAAAGTGATAGGCAGAAACATGATTTGATGGGTCAGTGTTTTTCCCGCCGATTCCTTAATCCCTGCATTAATTACGCCTTAATCACTGATTAACCCCTACTTATACTCATCATTGTGTCCAAACCCCACCCCATCATCATCTGGACAAACACAGAAAACATCTTTAACAGTGAGACAGCAGAAGCAGCAAAGGCATTTGCACTTCTTCATCCATCTTTATATATGGATTCTTTAATTATTAAATAAATTAATAATTGGGAAACTATAATGATTGATTATGTGTAGGGTATTTAATGACAAAAATACTTGGGAATTTTTATAAATACATATTTTGAGGTTGTAAATTGTAATTGTAAGGAGAAATTGGAATTTTGGGCCTTTATGTTAGGATCTAAATCCAATGAAAAGACTAAAAAATTATATATATTTTTTAATTTTATAATTTATATGATCGTTAACAAGAATCATATAATTAATGAGATTAAAAGTAGTCGAAGAATTAATGACTAGATGCTTAACACGTACATTTTTCATCAAAATACTAAAGAATCTGATGAAAATTTTAAAAAATTATGGTACTATTAATGAGAATTTCGTAATCAATAAGATGAAAATGTGATGATTCTAAAAATGAGACAGAAAATGTTATTTTTCATAATTGCAAATTATAAAAAAATAACTATGTAGTAGTATAATAATAATAATTATTATTATTATTATTATATTATCGTATGGTATTATAATTGGAGAAATGGTGGGCCTAGTTTGAGTAGGGAAGGGAGCCCCCCACCCCCACCCCACCCCCATACCTATTCCTATCTCAATGGTTCAACAGTTGAACATAAAACAATTCATTAATTCCACCTATTATTTCTGTATATATATATATTACATTTTTTATTAGAAAATGATACATTTCATCCACACCCCTTGAAATAGACTTAATTAGACAAACACCCTATATTTTTTATAAAATTATATGTATGCCCATGAGGAGGGGGTGTTAGTATAATATATTTAGAAAAGATGCTTTTATAGAGTTTCGTAATTGAACAACATGTGATATACTTGTAGTTACAGTTATAATTTTAATAATTTTACAAATGATAATAAGTGTATATATAATCAGATTTAGTGTTAAAAAAAATATAATTTATTCTGAACAAAAATAAGTACAGACATCTGATAAAAGGGCAGAGCTAATAAAATATCAAACATCCTTTAGAATAAAAAATTACATAAATAAAAAAAAATCACCGCGCAGTTAAATGGTTAATCAAGAAATGAATATAGCAATTAAAGGACAAAAATCTTGAAAAGATGAAGAAGGACAATAGGTAGGAGACATGAATGCTTTTCCCATTACAAAAATCCTCGACAGCCTAAAGCCCCCAGAAATGGCCCCAATTGTTTGTCAAGTATTGATGATGATGATGCCTTCTCCAACATAGGCATTAATTTTTTTTTATTATCTTAATAATATTTTTAAATTAGTTTTTATTTCTTTATTTTTTTTAAATATGATGTGTTGATTTTCATATTTTAAGACGTAAAAAAAATTATATTTATTATATGCATGTTGGGACGATCAGAAAAAATTGTTAGGGTCAATATGAGTTTGATGTTATTTGTAATATTTAAAGTCAAGAATGGAGGTAAAGTGAAGCAGAGAAGTGATGGTTACAAGTGAGGCAGTGTTTGCAGTGTGAGGGACTGAGAGAGATTAGTGGCATTAACTCAAAGCTGCACACTTCTCGTGAATCCCTTCACTTCACTACACATGTAACATCACCCCTCCTGCAATTTCTTTCTCAATTGCGTACACTCAAATCTGCCACCAAAATCACTGTCCCTCTCTCTTACACACACAAGAACACACATTTCACGCCCTGACTGACAGAGAACAAAACACCTGAGCAGTGAGAAGTAGTTACCTTCTACATTGTACATTTCCTCTTTTATCATCTGCTTTTTCTCTGTAAAATTTGCTAATTCACCATATATATATATATATATATGGTTTTATATCTTCTGTTCTTTTCTGCAAAGATTTCTGCTTTTTCTTTGGTTTTTACGCTTTAGAGCTGATTTTCTTGTCCATTTGGACTCTGGGCTTAATCAAGAAATCTTGAGCTATTGCTCTCTTTTTCCTCCCAGACATTGCTGCTTTTTCTTTTTCTTAGTTTATTTTTGGCTAATTTCTTAATGTCTGTCTGTTGCCTGAGTTTTGGTCAAGAATTTTAAAAGAAAGTAGTGTTTTTTTACTCCTCAAGTTGAGGGGTAGGTGCTTCCTTTTTGAATCCCTTCGTTTTCAAGAACTTGAGAATGGGCCATTTTGAAAAGGTGAAAAGCTCATGTGGGTATTTGTAGTTCAAGGTTTTTCTTGGTTCAACTTTACTAACTATCTCAGAGTTTCCAATGTTGTCTCAGCTATGACCTATAAGTTGCTTTCCAGCGTATAAATGCTACATGCTCTTGTTTTGGACCATAGATTCACAAAAGCTTGATATTCTGCTTGTCCCCCTGGTCTTTTTGAGAGAATAAAAAAGAGGTTCATCCTTTTTTCTGAAATTGAAGCAGCCCAAAAATGCCATTCTTGAGTTTGTTGAGTATTTTACTATTTGGGTTGCTCTCAAGTTCTCAACTTGTGATTAGTCAGCTGCTCAATGATCAGGCCACACTATTAGTACTTGCGCAGGAGCTTAAATTATCTGGATGGAATGGAAATAACTCAGACTACTGCACTTGGCCTGGCATTTCATGCAGCTCAAACAGTTCAATTGTGGAGAGGCTTGATCTTTCTGGCCATGGGCTGCAAGGTAACTTTACACTCATTTCTGAGCTCAAAGCACTCAAATGGCTTGATCTCTCATCCAACAACTTCCATGGCATTATACCACCTGCTTTTGGGAATTTGTCTGAGCTTGAGTATCTTGATTTGTCGTTTAATAACTTCGGTGGCTCAATACCTCTAGAGTTGGGGAGGCTCAGAAATCTTAGAGCGTTGAATCTTTCCAATAACATGCTCATGGGAGTGATACCTGATGAGCTTGAGGACTTAGACAAGTTGCAGGATTTGCAGCTGTTTACGAACCGATTCAATGGTTCTATCCCACTTTGGGTGGGGAATTTAACCAATTTGAGAGTGTTCACTGCCTATGAAAATGAACTGAGTGGTGTTATTCCAGATAACTTAGGTTCAGTCTCTGAGCTTCAATTGTTGAACCTTCATTCTAACCGTCTGGAGGGTCCGATTCCCGAAGCCATTTTTTATATGGAGAAGCTGGAGACTTTGGTTCTGACTCAGAATAGATTGACTGGCAGAATTCCAGAATCAATTGGGAAATGCAAAGGCCTTTCAAGTATTAGAATTGGGAATAACTATTTGATTGGAGGCATTCCCAGGGAAATCGGTAATATTAGCAGCCTTACTTATTTTGAAGCAGACAATAACAATCTTTCTGGGGAGATTGTGACAGAGTTCTCCAGATGCTCTAATCTCACTCTCCTTAATTTAGCTTCAAATGGTTTTACTGGAAGTGTTCCTTCGGAGTTTGGCTCGCTCAGTAATCTGCAGGAGTTGATTGTTTCTGGGAACAGTCTGTTTGGAGACATTCCAACATCAATTCTCAGGGCCAAGAATCTAAACAAGCTTGATTTAAGCAACAACAGGTTCAATGGTACCATACCGGAGGGTATTTGCAATTCATCTCGGTTGCAGTTCTTGCTGTTGGGTCAGAATTCAATAAGAGGGGAGATACCTCATGAGATTGGCAACTGCGGGAAGTTACTGGAATTGCAACTCGGGAGCAATTATCTGACCGGAAGTATTCCCCCTGAGATTGGTCGTATCAAGAACTTGCAGATTGCTCTGAATTTGAGCTCCAATCATCTACACGGACAACTGCCTGCAGAGCTAGGACGACTTGACAAGCTCGTGTCCCTGGATGTATCAAATAATCAGCTCAGTGGAAGCATTCCAACAGCGCTTAAGGGGATGCTGAGTTTGATTGAAGTTAATTTCTCAAACAATCAATTCAGTGGGCCGATACCCTCTTTCACACCGTTTCAGAAAAGCTTGAATTTGAGCTTCCTTGGGAACAAAGGGCTCTGTGGTGAGCCTTTGAGCATGTCATGTGGGGATATCGATGGTTCTTCTCATAATGCTTACCATCATAAGGTTTCTTACAGGATCATATTAGCCGTTATTGGTTCAGGTTTGGTTGTATTCTCTTCTGTGACTATGGTTGTTTTGCTATTTATGATGAGGGAGAGACAAGAGAAGGCTGGCAAAGATGAAGGAGCTGCCGATGGGCAAATTAGCAACAAACCAGTGATAGTAGCAGGAAATGTGTTTGTTGAGAACCTTCAGCAAGCTATAGAATTTGAAGCTGTTGCCAAAGCAACCATGAAAGATTCAAATAAGCTTAGCATCGGAACATTCAGTACCGTCTACAAAGCAGACATGCCTTCTGGGATGATGTTGTCAGTCAGAAAACTGAAATCGATGGACAAAGCTATAGTTCATCATCGAACCAAGATGATCAGGGAGGTTGAGAAGCTGAGTAAACTCTGCCATGACAACTTGATGAGACCCATTGGATTTGTGGTATTTGAAGATGCTGTGCTCTTGTTACATCAGTATTTTCCGAACGGAACATTGGCTCAATTCCTTCAAGATTCCAAGAAGAAGCCAGATTACAAACCTGACTGGCCTTCAAGACTTTCCATTGCCATTGGAGTGGCTGAAGGATTGGCTTTGCTCCACCATCTGGCCATTATCCACCTTGACATTTCTTCAGGCAATGTATTTCTAGATTCTAATTTGAACCCTCTGGTAGGCGAAGTTGAAATATCAAAGCTACTTGATCCATCGAGAGGGACAGCAAGTATAAGTGCTGTCGCTGGTTCGTTTGGATACATTCCCCCAGGTACTTTCATTCTATGGTAATCACATAGTTGCTATTTCTTGGGCTTCAATCTAATACATCTTTATTTATTTTGACTTGTCCACAGAGTATGCATATACTATGCAAGTCACAGCACCGGGCAACATTTATAGCTACGGGGTTGTTTTGCTTGAGATCCTCACAACTCGACTCCCAGTAGACGAGGCTTTTGGTGAAGGCGTGGATTTGGTGAAGTGGGTTCATTCTGCCCCAGCACGAGGAGAGACACCCGAGCAGATTCTTGATGCAAGGCTAAGCACCGTTTCGTTTGCTTGGAGAAAAGAAATGCTTGCTGCTCTGAAGGTAGCGCTGCTCTGCACGGATAGCACACCAGCCAAACGACCCAAAATGAAAACCGTGGTAGAGATGCTAAAAGAGATTACAGAAAATTAAAGTGCTGGAGCATATTTCACAAGTCCGGGCATCTCACAATTGCCAGATACAACGCAAGATTTAGCTGAAATGGTCGAGTTGGCTGCATCATCATTCATCCATTCCCCTGTTTTGCATCAAGAACATGTCGTAGTGGGAGTTGTAACCATTTTTAGGTAGGAATCATGGGGGAAGGAATAGTAGATCATGGGAAAGAATCCAAAGTGTTGTGGCAGAGTTGAACAATGTATCTCTGTCTTGTGGTGGGCTATAAATCTGTTGAATGATATGTATATTGGCTCCCCCATGTGTACGAGAAGCAGCAATCACATCTTCACATCTCTTGGCACTTTGTTTCTTGGGGTCTTTCTGTCAACCTTTTTATAGGATTTCAAACTAAGGTCAACTTCTACCATTTCAAACCCTCCCGAGTCCCACCAAGATTAATTTGTCACCCTGAATTTTGATCTTATATTTCCCGTATGATTATAATATTCAAACACAAACATCAATGAAAACAGGTATAGAAGGAAAGCGAACCATATTTTTTCCTCTCTCCAAATCTTTCCCACTTCAAGCCCCAACATCCTATATTAACCAAGGAAACCTTGTACATGCTATTTAAAAGATCATTCTGGCCTGTGAATTCAAATCGTCTATCCTGTATCATAGGCTTCCTTCCTTCCTTTGCACAAAAACGATGACGCCCTTACTGATCTTAATGAAGATAAAAAGGGTCTGTAGAACCAACTTGATAAGCATTCGTAAAACACAGAAACTTGTGCATTTCACCGAGTCATAGACTCGTAAGGCTAAGCACATGGTTCTTGTTGTCTGTCATAACCTCTCAAATATTCATGTATGCTCATAGGGCAAAGCATATGGTTCTTGTTGTCTGTCATGACCTCTCAAATATATTCATGTATGCGCCAGTAGTTCATATGGTTGTAACCAACAGCAATGAAGGAATACATTATTGCAAACCTGAGAATTTCCTGAACGAGGAGCCTGTGGAGCCCATGATATGATGGTATAAAGAATTCATGCGCACCATTGAGATAACAAAAACAAAGGGGTGCCGAAAAAGGTTAGTGTGAAGGGAACTAGGATGTACTTTTCATGTCAATTAACCCAACCAGGATTGATACAAGAACAGCAGGCTTCAGGTTTCTCTGGATTTTGAAATATGACAAAGTAGCTTACAAGAACTACACCCCTGCATCAAGCTAAACCTCATCCAAGAATTCATCACCTGAAAAGAATTTTCATCCAACAAATTTCAATGTCCAAAAGCTTTTTACTCTGTAGTTATAAGAGAAGGGTCTCTCAATTCTTAAGATAGCAAACGGCAACTGAAGCCTCTTTACAAATGCATTGAAATTTCACAAGATAGCCCTGTTTTTCTTGCTGCTCTATCTATCAACACTCTTTTAGAACTAGAAGATGATTAAGGTTGTCAAATAATATGCAACAAACTCATGCTCTGTCTTGCCATCTCAATCAATCCACAGATATCGCTCACCATTTAAAAGTTCAGTGGCCAAAAGAAAATGCAAATGGAGTAAAAACTAGCAGCAGAGTGATGACTGGATCTTGACAGAATCGAACCAACCGAAGAACCATAAAGGGGCAGCATATTTTGCTATTACAAATACACCCAAGCCCAAGGTTGTGGCAAAATACAGGACCAAACACCATATGGAAAAATAACATGCCTCAAGAAGTAAGGTGCAAAGGGAGGAAAGCATTTCAAGCAAAAACCTCTTAAACCCAACCCCCACAGTAAAAGCTTGTCTCAACTAGTCACAAGATTGATAATTAAACATTTTCTTTCTATCTATTTGCAAAAACAACTCCATAAAAAGATTGATAATCAAACATTGTCTTTCTATTTGCAGAACAACTCCATAAAAATGTCAACCATACAACACTTATTACCAGCTGTTATGCAGCATAACAGGAAGTCCCACTTAGAGGGGTCAGGGGTGGTGAACCAAACAGCAAACTAAAAGCAAGATTCAGTCTCCCAAGTATCAATTGTTTAAGAATAACATAACCAAGAATCTATAGCATGGAATAACAAAGAAAGAAGCAATACTTCAAACGAGTATTTTTATTGATCAAGACTTGACTTGACGATGAAATTTTGACGGCTAATGGGGTTCATGACCACTGGTGGACCAGCAGTTCGAGGCCATGCCTGGAACTTCTTGTCGGTCTCTATCCACCATTCTTTACTTGAGACAGTTTTAGGAGTTGTACCTATATTGAAATCCAATTTTTGTTAGAAACACGAGAAATGAGAGACACCTGATGTACTGAAACAAAAGTGGCTAGTATATACCTCCAAATATCTTCTGGTCAGCAATCAAATTGTCACCAATATATGCAATAGTGAGAGATCCCAGTAAAGAACCGACGATGTATTTGGCTGACATTTTTATTAAAAGCTGCAAAAATTCCTATAAGAAACAAACCAATTATCACTCCGATCAAAAGCCTAATGCATAATCATCAAATTCCAACTACTGAGTTCTCAGGACATGTTGGGATATGGTTGAATGTAAAAGAAAAATACAGGAAGACAGAAGAAAAAATCCAGCATGCCTCAGTATGGAAACTCAATTCAATTTTCAAATAAAGAAGGCATGAAACGGTTACCTCAGTTACCACTGCTCGAGCATAAGAAGGTAGTAGTTTAACATTGTGTCTCTAATTTTCAATAAGCATACAAAATGTATAGGATGTCTTACACAGATTAATCATCAGAACCAGTTGAATTTAAAAGGTAAACATTGTACATACGAAAAAAATTAGGATTCCATCCATAACAAAGAGATCCCAATATCACTAAGAAAAAGGAAAAGAAAACAAAAGCACAAAAATGCAACATATTAGATAAGAAATAAATCCTAATATTACAAGAAACCAAATACCCAAAATGCTAGTACTTCAAACCATGAAATTATCAAACATTCAAACAGGCATCGAAAACCCCAAATCTCGACGAAAACATGGTTGTGATATACACTCTACAGTCAGATAATAAGATATAAAACCCGATTAGGGGCATAAAATGGAGGAAACTCCAAACCTAAATCGCAGTCGACAAATGACAAATGCAAACCCTAAGACCCCGATCCACACAAGAAAAAACAGTAAATAAAAAAAAAGAGAGAGATAGAACAAATAGACCAACAATCCACACGCATAGACATACAGATAGAGAGAGAGAGAGAGAGAGAGAGAAATCTCTTACTGCTATAGATTTCCGAGGAGAAAGAATCGGTGAGGGGCAACCACGAAAATGACAATTTGAGTCATGAGAGTTGAGACTGCTTATATGACCTCGCGAGAAGCTATACGATGTCGTCTTAAATCTGCCATCTTTACGACGTAGTTTTCCTTCTGTTTATACTCCACACCATAACAACTTTTTTCATTTATATATATATTCATTAATTTCTGGTGGATCAGCTTACAATACCAACACATGTTCGATCAGTCCTCAAACCATCAAATTCATTTTAAATTTCAAGATAATTTTACAAAGTAAAAGAATTCATTTTCATATCCCAAAATAATAAACATACATTCTGTCTTATTCTAATAATTAAAATTCAAATTTTATGTACAAATTTGAGATCGTGAATTCGAATTTCACGAGCATTTGTCTCACAAGTCACAACAAAAAGAATTCTCTCAGGACTTCCTGCTTCCATAACCGCTATAAATTGTAGAGAAAATGTATGTAAAAAAGTTGATAAATACTTAAAATATTTTATACATTGGCCCTTAATCTCATTGCCACAAACACTCATTAACACTGTATAATCTCTTTACATACATTTCCCCTCCTAACAACAATGAAAAACAAAGGGGATAATAAATACAATTCCTCGCCTTAAAATCCAAATATCGGTCTGCCTAAACTAGTAATACAAACACCTCGTATCATCCTGATAAACAAAAATTTCACCCCTACTGGAGGAAAAGCTTCAACATCCATCCCCCCTGGTGCCATCACTATTTGACATTCGCACAACAAAGGAATTAAAAAAAAAAAGAATGAATGAATTTGATTGAAGAACGCGGTAGAGACGGATGCAGCTTATACTGCTAGTGCCGTAGACGAATTTGAGCATGCTCATCTGCCTGCGTCTGTGAGTGCTGCAGTATTATGGCCAGATATGGTGCCCGTTTTTTGTGTCAGCAACCAGCAGCTTTCAAGAAGTTGTCGTATGGACTTGATGCCGGTAACCTGAAGGAGGAGTTGGTGTGATGCTGGAGTTCAATAGCGCAAAGTGCTGATGGACCGTTGAATGGTCTCATGGGAAGTTCAGGTACGTTCAGGTCCAAGAACACATTTCCGGCCTGCTGTTTTCGTAATAAATGATGACAGAAAAGAAAAGGTTGTGAGACACACAGGGTAAGTGTGTGGTGAAGTGATGAAGAAAACTAACTGTGTTACGATGAAGATGATATGTACACAACTTTCAGCATATGGTACAATATATTAAACACGTGATATAAGAATAACTACACTAACATCCCTTGTATTTAGGCAGGAAAAGAAGAACCCCGACTTTAATTACCTTATGGAAACTGCCCTCATGCAACACCATCTGCTTGTCCTCTTCACCGGGATTTTGTGGTGATGTCACCAAGGAATTCCCTTGTCTTTGATTGTTGCTTATCAAGTACGACATTTTCTTTTGCTTTCCCATCAAGAGCGCCTCACAATGATCTGCTGTTTCCTTGTAAGACGCATCAGGGGCATGGCTCACGGACATTCTGCCTACATGATGTGCTGTCTCCAAAACCTGCCCACAAATATGCAAAGTTAACACCTGAACGAAATTTCACATGTAAGATCAGTGGACAACAATCATGTCTATGAAAAGCCTTATAAACTATAATAGCATTGAACACAGGATCAGCATATGTAAGTTGTTCAGATCTATAAGAATAACTTACCGACTGTAGAAGTTGATCAACGCTCAAGAGACTGGGATTTCCAATGCTTGATTGTGAATTGTGTTTGCTACCTTCAACTGAATCTGAAAGATGGTCGTCATCTATCCCGAATATCGAGGTATTCTGCACCATTGTAAAAACACAAGATAAGATCTGAACAAACAGAACGTTGCACGAATCCGCTAAAGTAATTTACCTTGTCTAGAGATTTATTGTCGTGAGAGTCTGTTTTATGTCCGTCTTCCAGCCTATCAGCAAACAGTGGGCTTTTAATAGAACACAAGTCATCTGGCACAAATTCCTTGAGCAACTGCTCCCTTGTGGTGGACTTTTCGGACTGTACCAAATTGGGTAACTATTAGAAGCGGTATCAATAAAGAACACCCTTTGACACATAAAAAATGAAATTTTTAAAACTTACATCTGATAAGTTTTCCATATTTTTAATAATAACAGAAACGAGGGCTTCCATTGTCTGGTCCTCATTGAGTTTTAATTCTGAAAGACATCTCAAAGCCGAACTGTCATCGTCTTTGGATCCATAAGAGATTGTTTGATGTACGGATCCCGTTTCATTTATCTGAAACTTTGAATCTTCTACTAAACTCAGAAATGGATCAACCTGAGACATACAAGAAACATATACTCAAGAATCGGATAACTAGGCGAGACGGCCAATATTTGCAGCTACATTTAGAGATTAAAATCTATATATCCGGAGCTACCTCAGATTAAGGATCTAAATATTAACTTTCACAGTGTGAAATGTGCTTGGTTTGAACATAGTCTATCATGTTTTGCATTAGAAAAACAAAGGTAGGTTTAAAGAAGGGGCATAAGCAAATTTATTTAGGAGAAAGGAAAAGAAACTACGGAACTACCACTTTATTGGTGAGCGTTGCTTTCACATGTGGGATGAGAGGAAGAATGTTGTAAGCCCTCGATGAAAGAATAATCATAGAAGTTGACATTACGAATAGGGATCTGCAACGTGATGGTGGCAGCGTCCCTGAAAATAATGTAATAAATGTTACCTGAAAAGTGCTTTTTAATATCAACATTTACGTGTAGAATCAAACATAGAGTAACGAGTCACACAAAGATGCCTGTCTATGTCTTTGTTATGCGTGCTCAAATGAAGAGTAGTGTGCTTAGACTACATCTCTATTTCTCATTTATAGTCATATTTATTTATATTTTGGCTTTTCCGATGTAAATACTTGCTATAATCAGCAGAGAGTAAAAGGGATTACACATCTTTTACAATAACAATAGATATGGAAAATCAAGATTTGGAAGCAAAGCTAATATCACAGTATCTTACATACAGAATTTAGCAGGTTACCTCCTGCAGAAAGAGAGACATTCCTTAAAGAAAATGCGAGCTGGAAACATCGAATAAGGGCATCACGATAGGAGTTCTGCGCCAAAAGAAGAAAGAAGAAAGAAGTTTGAGACTTCCAACTCAGAAAATTACCATAATAGCAAATTGGACAGAAGCATCAAAAGCTGAGATGAGTAAAGAAATAACAAACTCATATATATCTCGTTGAGCCATTCTAGAGAAGGTTGAGTGTTGATCTTTACAAAAATTCCTGATGGATAGGAGGACGAGTCCTTTTATGTAAAGGCCTCTTTATATTCTTTCATTTTATCATTTTTCCCGTCAAGATGAAAGAAGGATGTGGGCAGCACAATCATGTAATATTACTGACATAGTATTCGTTGAACATTGAGCAAATCATAACTAGTTATACGCCCAAACAAGAAATCTATTATGGCCATATAAATACAACCAATGTTTCATGCAAAATTATCAATGTAAATGACAAATCGTGATGTTAAGACAGTTTACATATTATATCTCATGGGAAAACCCAATGCTCGTAGTGGGATTATAAGGAAATTACTACACATGAAATTACCTTGGCTCGCGAGAACAGCAACACCAAGCTGTAAGTGTGAGCTATAGCTACATAATTTTCAGGCATGTTGGCAGGAGACATGGATTGTGCCCAAATAGATGAAAGAAGGAGGCATATTTGGTGGCTGCTCAGTCTAAGTGGAACAATTTCCTGAAATTGAAAGGAAATATAATCATGTATAATTATCCTATATTCTACATCATTAATGAATCACATCAAGAAGATACAGCAGAAATCTAAAATGCATGGGGACAAGAGGAGACACTAAAGAAACCACCCACTTCTTTACTCGACTTGGTCACTGGATCAGATTCGGGTTCCGGTAAACTTCTGAAGCTATATGCTCGAGTATGACTTGGCTTCATTTGGTCTACACCACTGGCATTTTGTCTCTGTTCAGTGTCAGAGGGAGCCTTTTCTTTGTTCAGTTCATAGAGATTTCCCTTAGAATTATTCCTTTGGTTTCTTAGCTTGTCAAACAGGGCAGCTGAGGAAGAAAACACAGAAACACTTCTTGACAGTGTTCGTGGAACACCAGCGTTCTTGTTTGAGTCAGATACAGTTGAAGCTACGTGAGGGGACACGGAAGATGGCACAAGGACTACAGAGAAGATCTGATGAGCTCCAATTCGTGTTTCAAGATCCGGATGGAGCATAGCCGGAAGTAACTGATGAAACAAAGCCTCTGGAAAAGCCTATGCATAGAAAAAGTAGCATTCATCAATAACAGCTTCCTTAGAGAAAGAAAGAAGAGAGAAGCAGACATATTCATCTTATAGAAGGCCTTGCCTTGTTTTGGTATGATAATTTCGGCAAAGAAGCTATAATCTGAGCAGTGCGATAAACAGTAGAAATAGTAGTTCTAGCAATAACAGTAATGCTTGGGATGTTCTCTAACATGGTAGCCATTACATCAAGAATCATTCCTGCATCTCCAACCTGTTAACAAAGGAACATAGAAGTATTACGACTCTGAAATCAATTGCTACTACAAAATTCCGCAAAAGTAACAAAGTGCTAGTGACTGGAAATTGAAAAACCCAATAGTCAAAATGCCAGTGGCAAGATGTTAACTAGAATAAGAGATAGACCACCTTTGATGACAACTCAACGAGACATTCATCCACTGCTTCATGATATTTTCTATTCCATTTAATTAAGTCCTCTCCAAGATTTGAGTCATCAAGTGAACAATGTATGCCCTTACGCAAATGCCTCATGACATCACTTACGGCACTGACTATAGCTACCGAAGGATGGATCTTTGCGAGTCGAGCAAGGGCCGTGACAACCTGAACAATGTCAAGTTGCATGTCAGGTTGCTTAAGGACATTTTTATGATCAAGATGCTTGACTAATATTGACAGCAAAAAGTGTGTATTCTGCCCTGCACAATCAAGAGTAGAAAGTGGCATCTTCAGTTAGATCATTGAAACCATCCTAAAACGTGCGCCATGAACCGGACATTAATTTAAAGGAACGAAGAATTGAACCTTACCAGAATCATCCATCAAAAGTTGCATGTCTTTCAGAACAGGAAAAGCAATCCCATCTTTAGCGGGCCATAGATTTCCATTATCAAAGTAACGAAACAAAGATTCCAAAACACGACGCATGGTTGTAGCCTCTTTGCCTAGCTTAGCCATGTTATGCAGGCAAACCCTTGACCAAAAGCATGGGTTCTTCGAGTCTTCACTGTAAGTAAACAAAGATTCGTGTTATACATGTAGTCATAAGATGCTAAAGAAAGTGAGAATTTGAGCCAAGAAATTACGCTGCCACATTGAGTTGTCCTTTATCATTTACAATCATTCTCCAAGAAGGAACCTTTATTGCAAGATCTGCTGAAGGAGAGACAGGCCCCTCCGTTTTATTCCTTTGACCTCCATAGTTTTCCAAGACAACTGAAACAATCTAAGAATTGGAAGAGCACAACAGTAAGTAACAAGATATTTATATCAGCAAGACTAGTCTATTACCTGGTAAACCTATCACTAAAAGTCCCTGGGCAATAATAGAGATGCAATAAATACACAGCTAAGCAATACTCAGAAATATATGTGCGTGAATTTGTTATGTGAACTGAAGAAATATGTACTAACAGATAATGACAAGAATTTCATACAGAAAAACACTTTGTCATTAAGGGCCAAACGATGGGTAACAAAAAAATATACAACAAGTGAAGGAAATTATCATGTAATCTTCACATTCATTTTTTTCAATTGTAACGCTAGTTTGAACATATACATAAATAGTCAATTGATTAGGAGATATGGTCATGTTGAACTTTAACAATATCATTTCTCTGGGAGCACTAAATTTATACTTTATTTGTATAAGATTTTTCACAAGATACTCTTGGCTCTATTCCATTATTCATGCGAGCAGGAATAATTCTTGTATTTTACAGATTCAATTTTATTATATTTCTGTTGAGAGAATATCACTTTTTGGGTGTATGCTGGGAATATTTAATGTAGCAGAAACCAAAGTAACCTATATTAGGGCATGAAGTTGCCGCTAGAGAGCCAAAACATACATATTTCATCATTTGACTCAAACCTTATGCCATCTACGAAGAGGAATTTAATAGAAACTAGAAGATGCTATGAAATCTTAGTTCCAAAACCCAAATCAAGAACTTGATAACAGAATTAGAAATATAGGTTGCAAAAAATGCACTATGGAGATGTAGAATATAAAGCATAACAAAGGGGATAAAAATGAAGGCCAGTTTAAGGTCATGTGGAAAAAAGAGAGAAATCTCTAGCTCAGATAAATATGCTTACATTATCAAATTCAACTGAGATATGGGAATTTTCCCCCATGAACCAAACCTGTACAACCAAAGAACACATAAATGAATAAACCAAAAGACAACACATGTCCACTTGAAAATATAAGAGCAATACTAGCGTTGGATAAGAAATCTTGAACTGATGGAATTTAACAACGAAATATGATAGTTAGAGTTAGGCCTTTAACGCAATACTGAAAAGAAAGCAATGTGTTGATGGTATTATGTTCAAAGATGGACTGTTAACAACATTAGGACTTTACCACAATACTGAATGAAACCATTCTCCGGATGCAATTATGTCCTAAGACAGAGTCTTAAGCAACTTCCGGAAACAAAATCCAACATCCAACCAGAATTGGGGGAAAAGGAAATACATCAGAATATGTAGAGACAGACAAAAGAAAAGAAAGACAGAAAAAGGAAGAGAGCACCTCACTCTGAGATAATGCTCGAGGTTGTTATTGTTACATGCTAAAGACCAGTGAACTAGGCTGAAAGGTATATTGTGTTTGAACTGAAGGATTTAGAATCAAAAGAATAAAAAACTAATAATATATTTCTGGTTGTGCCTCATGATGGATTTCAAATTCCAAGGAACTTTTTTATATCTAGACATCTATAACTGATTTCAAATTCTCTCAAATGTGAGTGAGATTTACATCCCTCTACGTAGCTGGTTATTGCTACACTATTCCTTTCACAAATTTTAAATCTATAGCCAAAACTTTGCCTTTCAAAGGTTAAATTCGAAGTGACGGGATATAACAGATATACATGCTTCCCCAAATTGAAGCACAATCCAGAAAAGCAATTGAAAAATTAAGCAAAAGACCATAGCAGATAGAGCTTGCAGCCCAGCTGCCCTTAAGTGTTCTGCTCTCTCATCTTCTCCCACTTCTTGCGCCAGTTGGCATAGTTTTGTAATAAATCCTTCTAGGTTAAACATGTAAGTTGCGTCATTCTGGAGAGCATAGAAGAGTTGGATTAGTCTAATGTTGAAGTTGGATGAACCTAAAAACTAGTAGCTAATGGAGCTAATTATGGCTATCAACAATAAAGAATGGACAGCAAGATACCAACCTGATTATTTACAAAATCAAAAAGTGATTCACATCCAATAATTAACATTTCATCTTGGTTTGCTTGATCTAGCAACGTCTGTATGATGGTCATTACACTATTTGCAAACAATGGCCTGACATGAAAATAGCACATTAAGTTTTGTTGATAAAAATTCCCTAAAAGCATGAACATAACAAGAAATGTTATCCATAACATCTGCGTTATACTTAGTGGATCACATCAGGAATTCACATAAAAGGGAAAAACAAGAACAAACGATACAGTCCCCTAAAATTTCAAAGATATGGTTCAATTCAGACAAGGTCGCTAGGGAGAGAGACCAATATGAGTGTTTTTTCAGGTATCATGCATATATAGAAACAAGACTGTGTGATTAGTAGCGGCCTTTCTTTGTATAAAAACCAGAAGGAAATTATGTGACAAAAATTTCACAGCATCCACTTAGTCATTCATTTCTAATGATGGCATTGAGAAATTAATGAATATGAAGTGCTGTAAACATATGTCAATACAGAGATGAGAATTTTGGCAGTCTGGGAATCAGCCGTCTTCAGTTCTATGCACCCTGGACATATTGTGTATCGTCTTAGCAATTTTCCTAAACATAAAATCTCTTGTTCCATTAATCAAGTAACTTTGCATGATGGCATATAATTTTTCTTGATTCTTATTCACAATATTTCCCTGAAGTTTAGTGATACCAAAACTAATTCCGGCAGACTTATTTAAGAAGCTGAAAACTCATGACTAAGTATTAAATAAATTCCTAACTTAAAGTTGCAGAATCCAGCTCTATCATGGAGGACATGAATGAGTTTGCATGCTGTAACTCGTCCCCACCCAAAAGAGAGAAAAGGAATGAACAATAACCAACTAACTCAACCAAGCAACAAGATCATGATAATGTTTCATGCTACAAATTCCAATTCCTGTTCTGTCCAAAAATGACTAACATGGTGCAGAAACTAACAAGAAACAAAAAATTCTTAACAGATAAAAATATAGTAATGGTACACTAACACGAACTTAGAGCATATAAAAGCAGCAGCAGACATACATTTGCTCCTTGCAAGATGATAACATTTTCCTGTAAATACACATTACAATTTTCACTGATCGAAAGTTTTCATTCCTTAATTCCTTATAGCATCTTTGCTCAAGAGAGGTCGCAATCTGAAATTAGCAAACCAAAGTATACATGAGTAAGCTTTTATACCAAACCAGAAACAAAACTACAGTCGACATGTAGTAGTTAGATTTAGAAGCAAACATTCCAACAACAAAGAAAAGCAACAGAAACATAAAAGAAACAGAACGACTATATACGAACATCCTTGAAACATACATTTGTCACATATTTAAACTATATGGCTTTCAAGGAACATCAAGTGCCAAACATGTAACATAAATATGATATGGCGAAAAGGGGAATGACCAAATACAAATGCTATAGCAAACAAAGAGATGAAAAGGCACTGAGAAACTTAATTCTGCTCTCATTTCTCAGACCCAGAATCAATCTTAGGGTACATAACCATAAAGGGGGTAGAATATACATACGTGAATAGCAAAACGCACTTCAAATTATGTTACTCTGGATAGTTTCTGATTGGTAACAAACAAGAGTTCATCCAAGTTGTTGTCGGAACTTTTGATATTGAACTAATGATTTTGAATCCTAATGCATCCATGTAAGTTAACATCTTTAAGACCTCCAAGAAAGAAATTATTTCAGTCCTCTAAATTTATCAACTTCCATCTGTTTGTTAAACATTACTGGGCTAGCAGGTAAAAATGAAAATTCTTGCAAATATTATGAAGCTTTTGTTAAGAAAATAACAAAATGAGCATACACATATGAAATGGTTTGTGATTTCAGCTAATATTTTCGTTATGGTAGCATAGTAGGAGTCAATTATGACGTCTTTAGAGTAGTATAAAGTTGGAAATGTACTATTATGATCATCCAGACTACTTTGAAGCTGGTAAATCTGCTTTAGTCACACCATTCATTATTCTGATGGAAAAAGAAGCAGAATGAGGAATAAAAACATATCCAGCTACGTAACACATAAGGATTGCTAATATAACTTCAGTGTATTGCTGAATTTAGTGCAACTAGTGTAATATAATAATACCTTTGGAATCCGCATAGGATTTTTTGCGGCGTATTCACATAGTTTTCCAATCTTCCTGTCATTCGGTTCTTCTTCCTGTAAAGCAAAAGGGCACGAGAGGTTCTTGAGTTCAGCAAGTCTGAAAAAGTGATGCATGAATCATCAGCACGCCCACAAAATGATATTACTTAAGTTGTACAGATAAATCGTTCTTGATTACACCATATGGTTGACTCCTCATCCATCTAACACATATGTCGAATGCACGAGTCCTAATATTCAGCAGTATCATAAAAAATCCAAGAGATTGATCATCGTCTTGCACACAAATGCAATGTGAAAAGAGTGCACCAAATACTGATTGTGTTTTCCCCGAATAACTTTGTCATAGCAGTTCTAGTTTGATTACATCACTGGCAAGCATTAGAATCAGTCAATCAGTTATACAACTGTTTTTCCCAATTTATAGTGTTAAAAAAATATAGCAAATGATTTATGAAACTAACCTGGGACCGGGGGAAAATATCTGATATCAACTTCTTGTACCTCTTCACAGGCTGCCTAGACCTGGAGCGCAATGCGGGACAAAAGAAACAAAGACTGCCACATGCTGGCAAGACTTGTCTTGAAATAACCCCAGAAATAGAACTCATATTTGTATTACCAATCCACAGAATTCTATCCTTTTCTGCAAAGTCACCTGCGAAATTCAAATGCTTTCTTTCCCTTCTTTATCTTGGAAAAACAGGAGATTCTTGAAAACGGTTGGGAGAGGAAGGGAAAGGAAGGCTGGTAAGATCAAAGCACTTCTGTAATGCCAGTACCAGCCTACAATAATCCAAAATTTTGAACACGCCTTACATCAAATCAAATTATTCATAAACCTCCTTCAAGAAACAGTCAAATTCAGAAATTCAAGAAAATGGGCATCTCAGAAATCTTTCAAGAAAGTCAATATCTTTAGACATTCAAGAATCTTGATCATACATCGATGTCAATACCCAATAAATGGGCATCATTAAATTGTTCAAGAAATTCAATTTCTTTAAATGCTTCAAAAATCTTGATCGTATACAGATAGAACCTCTATAGTTTCAAGAATCTTGTTCGTATACAGATAACCACTATACATACAAGAATGGCGTGCTAACGGATTTTCTTGAAAACAAATTCTATTTCCTTGCTGTTAGAATGGAAAGAGTATCGGATTTTACCTTCAGACCTATGCTGGTAATGGGCAGACCCAAGTCTGGCAACTCATCCAAGATTTCAAACAATGTACCGATTCTCCAGCACTCTCCGAAACTTATGACTCTCTCTCTCCTCCTCTCTCTCTCTCCCTAACAACGACCCCACCCCTTATATTTTTCCCTCCTACGCGTATACACAATTCTTCATTATGATAAATTGCAACCGATACAACGTTGCAGGATAATTATATTATTGTTTTTATAAATTTTGAAAACTGGCAGCCGGGCTGACAATAATGATTGAGAACGTGTCCGTCTTCACATTCTCATTATGGAATGATACATTACATTGCCGGTTTCATCCAATTTCACGGTTTCAGCCCACTAGGAGCGTTGGAATTAATTGCCAAAAATTATGGGGTTAAACTCAAAATGGTAAAATAGGACATACTTCTACCTCATTGTAATAATCCAACTTTGGCTAACGGTCATAATTAAGGAGGGTAAAATTCATTTTAATACTTAACATTTGATTTCAGTTTTAAAATAGTCTATATCTTTTCAATTTATTTTAAATTAATCCCTCTAATAGGTGATTTTTTCATATTATTCTTATAAAAATATTTTTTAAAAAAAGTAATCCCTCACTTTTTATTTTAATTTGCAATTTGGTCCGTCGGGCATAAATTTATAATATAACCATTTTAATTAGTAAAATTTATCATGCTAAAATTATTTAGATAATAACTTGATCGATGATATATGAATATAATTATTGTGAATTTAATAAATTGAATTATTCAAATAAAAGAGCGCTTGAATAAATAAGTTAGAGAAAAAAAATCTAAATATAAAAATATAGTGAAAATATTTAAATAAAAAAATGAATATGCTACTAAAATGTTGAATGATTGGTATAATCTCAAAAGCTTATTTGCTAAAAAAATTTTGCTCTCTTTTTTATTTAAACTTTCTTCTCTAGCTTTATTCAAGTAGTTTTTTTAATTGAATTGCAAATTTGTTAAATTCACAAATATGTCTCTGATTAAGTTAAGATTTAAATAATTGTCCAACTGAGAATACTTTCAAATAAAAATGATCGTATTTTTTAAATTATATGCAAGGGACTAAATTGCAATCGAAAATAAAAAGTGAAGAATTAAATATTTTTTTGTAAAAAAATGAAAAAAACTATAGGGGTAATATGAAAAAATCACTTGTTAAATGTGATGCGTGCAGAAATAGCACGTGTCCAATAAATATGGACTATTGTTCAAGGCTCGGGCCAAAGCGTAAGCAGATCTTGAAGAGGGAATTTGCGAAAAAGACGTTAGCACTCCAACTCCCAAATTAGTATTGGATTTGAGATAAAAATAAAGTCAAAAAAGCAAATGAATTTAATTGAAAATGGAGCTATGGTGGATGAATTTGATAATGAGTGGAAGAACAAGTGATAATATGCTTAAAGAGTGGTTAAAAAATAGCTTACAGAGTGAGAGAGAGTCGTCCCCCACCTGAAGGGACCAAACCTCTATTTATAGGGGGAGTGGCCCCGTTTGTTGGGGGTCTATCTCACTTTCGAGAATTTCGTGGAAGTTGGTTGGGATGGTTGGATAAGGAGTAAGTCGTCCTTATTCGTGACTGAATGTGCCTTAGTAGGAGTTTTCTTCAACTTGGGAGACCTCACGCCTACGAGGAGTCCTAGCGGTCAGGGAGTCCCTCCTTGCTCACGTAGGCCTTCTCGAGCTAATATGGTCCGAGATGGCCGCTGACACCTAGGTCAACTGGATGCCACGATACGTGTGGGTTGTTACGTATAGTGGACTTTTGGAGTGAATGTCTTGTTGAGCTATAACCATAGGACGAGTCAAGGGGTGTCTTAGGCCTCTTCCTTTCTTTATGGGCTTCTTAGCTACCTGGGCTCTGCGGACTGGGTTGTCCCAAACATTAATGTCATTTTAAATTGGATCATTCCAGGCACACACATAAAAATAAACTAATTTAAAGTGAACTGAAAATATCAGAATTATTTTAAAAATTAAACTCAATTATCAGATACTAAAACAAATTTTACCCTATTAAGGATGTTTGCTTTGATAATATATATACCCAAAGGACAAGAATAGACTTGCAACATGTGTGAGATGTAAAAACACTACCCATGACGCCTATATGAAATATCAATGATTATAATTGTGAAAATTTATATCTCAAGAAGCTTTTTTATAAATACATCAAAATGGTAAAAGATTATGGTATAAGACAATATTTTTATTAGATTCTATTTCAAAAATAAAAACTAAACTATCTGAAATATACACGCAATTTGGTGGATATTTATTGATTACCCTTAATTTTTTACCAAATATAGATATGGTAGTTTGGTAAAAGTTCATACTCAACTATCATTACAAATCCTTTATCATGTGAGTAATTAGATGTCAACTAAAGTTTCCATCACCACTTAGTTTGCAAAGTGAATATTCTCTATTGGAAACAACCAAAGCATAAGATCAAAGTGAATGATGCTTGATTGGTGGTGCAAAGTGCTAAGTGCAAACTGCCAAGTATAATTGGAACAATTTTTATCCAAGTCTTGGATCAAATTAAACTAATCATAAAATAAGTGTGATATTTTTATCATATAATTTGTTATTTTTTCTAAATTGTCTGTAAATTATACGATAAGTGTATTGTACTTGTCACATAATTAATTCAAATTCGATCAGATCCGATTTGGATTAAAGTTTTTTGTATAATCTTTACATAAATTAAAGCCTCTTTAAAGCAATTTTCTTTGAGCTTCCACTTTCACTCGATTCTCCCTTGAAATGCACTCAAAATCATTGCTCATGAACAAAAAAGAAGGCTTTATTCTATCCTTTTTGTCTGTCAACTTTTGTGTTGTAAAAGATGAGAAGATGGGCAAAATTCTGCTGGCACAAGAATCCTTTAAGTAGTGGCAAATAGTGTTTTTATGCAGTGATACTCAAGTGCCTGTCTCAAGGGATAAGTTATATAAGGTAAGCTTGATCGGTTGCTGGTACTCAGGACCACAGCCTGAAAATATAGAAATGTCTCAATTTTCTGATTGATGCAAAATTTTCTAAGTTTTGGGATCCATATTATTGGCAGAGTATTAGTACAGGTCTCCAGAGCATAGATCGAAAAGGTTCTCGCAGATCGGCAAAAGATCTTGAAAATAAGTCGGTTTCCGTCTTCGTTTATATGATCCTTTACACAGATTTCAGCGAAGTTTTGATGCAAGGTGCTAATATTAAGCTCAATATTAGCATTTCAGCCGAACATTTTAGACTTCCCAGTCTCCGAGAAACAACATTAAATTGGAACAGGACGATCTTGCAGATCATACAGAAACGCCTGAATGACCGAAGAAAGCTCAAGTGTTTTGGTTGGATTATCTTTTTCTCAAAACAAGAAGACACTGAAAGTCTAAAAGACAAATTTTATCTCAAAAAGATAACTTCACAATGAATAAGAATTAAAATGTTGATAATGTGAAGATTGAAGAGAAATCTCTGCAACCTCACCATCTGCATCATTCAGTCCTATTCTCACTGTACTCTGATGAATTCTATTGACATGATGGTCAACCTAGAGGTTCCAATGACAAAGAAAGCCAACAAAAATGTGACAATCTATGTTGTACAATGTTATTTACATCTCAACTTGTCTTCAAGCTCAACACAATTCTTGGGAACTCTTGGATCTCAAGTTCAGAATACTGAAAAAGAAGACCAAACAAATTCGGTAATAATTATTTCGGACATGAAACTTGGAATCTTTTATGTTGAAAGGACACACTTGTTATATGCTTAGCAGCTCTCCCGCAAGCCTTGAAACAAATTGTAGTTTGGTAAAACAATACTGTGCATAGTTCCAGACATAAGTTCCTCGTCTCATTAAGCTTTTGATGCACCACCGTGATCTTTTTCTACATGCTCTACAAGGGCAACAGGATCACGGAATCCTTTACTACATTTCGGGCAGATATCAAGTGTCACCTTCATCACCCCATTCTGCTCATGGACTTTCTCCACATGATCCACCAGAGCTCCTACTGTAGAGAATCGTAACTTACAATGAGGGCAAGCTTCCACTTGCCCACTTGCACTTCCACGGTTGCTGGTACTGCCCCTGCTGCTCTGGATCGTTCTATTTGTACTTGGCTCTTGATTAAATTCGCTGCTCAATCTTGAAATACCAGCTTCAGCTGTAGCACGAAATGATGAAGCTAGCTTGAGGAAACCCGATGTCCAGTTCGATGAAGATGTAGATGCAGCTTGCTTCGGCTGGTCTTTTACACTTTTACTTCGAAAGCCCATAAATGGAAACGATGCTTCAGGTTTCTTAGGTCCAGGGCAGCTGTGGTCAGGTCCAAACCTGTGTTTCAAACAATGATCGATGCTACAATCCCTACACTTGATTGTATTTGAGAATGTCAGCATCTCTCTGCATCGAGGCACAGGGCATTTCTTTTTCTTTGTGGCCTTCTCATAGTTAGACGGGTCACATTCTGTATTTACATGTGATTCCCAAGTAATATTTGGATCTTCCTCAGGATGTAGGCGGACGCCCTTAGCACAGAGGGGGCAGATGACAACAGTTACATCATTTTTGTTGGCTTTGGGACATCGATGTCTATTGTAGCTCCGATGCTCAAGACAAAAAACCTGTTGGAGATTGTCAATAAAACATTGAATAGAAAACTGAGAAACAAAAAGTACTTCGTTGGGTTTAGAGAGGGAGAAGTAGATGAGAGGAAGAAAACAGACACTAGAGGATAGTGATTCTCAACCATAGACTTTTATTACTGCTTGAGTACCATTGATTAGCAATTAGAATCAACCTCAAGGGGAAACTAAAATCTTAGTGTAGATCACATACAACATGCATATCAGCAATAAGTTTGACTATTCGAGAAAAGTAATCACTTGAGAAGAGAAAGCAAAACAGGATTTCTAGTTGCCCCAGTCTCTGCACCTTCAGCATAGTTCCAATACTCATCAATAATCAGTAGCTAATATAATTACATTTTCTCATTCCAGCCCTCTACAAACTCATTAAGCAAACCCTACATGACAAATGTAACAAATGAAATTTGCTTGAATTTTTTGCAGTATATAAATAAATTCCTAAAGGTAGAAACTTGATCTACTTCTACACTCATGTCATTCAACAATGCTAGTGTCATCATTCAAACTTATAAACGGGTAAAAAATAGCTCAACCAAGAACTGCAGAAACAAGCACCGGGCAGACTACATAGCATATCACAAAAGACGCCATTTGTTTGGCGAGGAATGCTCATATCAACTGAAATTTTGATCGCGTGAACCTTCCGAAGTTCAACACCAAAATCTAATGTCATAAATTTCTGATGTATTTCTTGGCCATATAAGCATACATCTATCCATCTGTCCATCCATCTATCTATATCTATACGTACATATGTATCATAGGCTAATTCCCATAAATTCCACGGCTTCTTTCTCTACACAGTTCACGAAAACAAGCAAACCCCATTGAAAACTCCAGCTTCCAAGCTCAGAACCCATATCATACAGCAACAAAATTAATCGCAAGAGACACAATTACACATGCAGTTAGAAAACAACCGTACCAGGCGGCAGCAATCGCAGGTGAAGGGCAAGAAATCGATCTGGCGACAATCTTCAACGCTACAGTGCTTTCCAAGATTCGGAAACGCCGGAGTCCCCATTTCTCTCTTTCTCCAAACACAACCCCGGCAAAACCGAAACTCTGACAAGAATCGACTTGCTAATATATGTGGAGCTTCGAATACAAAAATTCCAGCGGGGAAATTGAATTCGCTGGATTTGAGGCGGGCAATGGGGAAATCCGGGTTAATAGATTTTCTCCGTTGCCCGAATTCCGCGTCGCTGGAGGAAAAGATAGCGAGACTTCCGGGTGTTTCAACGGGGAGAGGCGAATGGAGTTGTTCAAAGTCGTTGTTTTCAACGTTGTGTTGTTGTACAGTTGCTTTTGTGTCTGGCAACTTTACCCCAAATCAAACATCGTTAGTCCCTTTTCACGATTGGTGGTAGGTATTTATTTATTTATTTATTTGCGAAATTATAGTTTTTCCTAAAAAAAATTATAATTATATTTACACTCCTTTAACTAATCCACTATTTACACCTTACCATTTTCATTAGGGTTTCAACAAAAGCTACTAAATTAGCAAAAAAAATATCTCTTTAAATTTTCAATTTTACACATTTAATATTCTCATATAATAATTTTGTACTTATAAAAAAAATATAATGATATTAATCTCATCTCACTCCATATATATATTTGATGCATGCAAAAATAACACAGGTCCAATAAGTTGGGATTTCGGTACTAGACTTGCGCCAATAAATAAAAGAACTTGAGAAACAGAACCAGCAAAACAACATGTTAACACTATGACGCTCAAATTAGTATTGGACTTAAAAGATAATAATCATAAAAAATAAATCGTAACTAAGATTTGAAATATGACAATCGAATTTCATAAAAGAAATCGTGTTCAAAATGCAAAGAGAGTGCAAAACGAAAATTAACAGCAATAATTCAGAGTCTGGAAGGTATCCCTTGCCTAGGAATCAAACCTGTATTTATAGGGGGTGTCTCCCTTCGGTGGGAGTCTGCACTTGCGCCTTTATCCTCAGGAATAATGGATAAAATTTTTCAAATAAGTTGTAATCTGTTCTTATCTTCTGTTAATTTTGTTGGTGATAATTTTTCTCCACATCTAGAGGATTCTTCATCGAGGAAGACTCCTTAACCGACAAGGAGTCCCGCTGTTTCAAGACTCCATGATGTTGAGGGAACCTCCCTAGACTTCCTTCCTTTCATGTTGGCTGAAGGGCGCACATCGCAAGCCAAGTGGACACCATGTGTGGACGACTGGGCTTGGACTTCAGTTTAATCATTGTTGTTGGGCCACATACTTGGGCCGAATATGTGAGTAGCTTGGGCCATTCCCTCATATAGGTTGTTGGGCTATTGGAAGGGGCCTTGAGCTCTCATTTTCTTCTTCTAATGTCATGGGTCCTATTAGACTGTTGGAGGTTCTTCTTTGGGCTATATGCATTAATATTTAATTTATTTTTTTATAAGTACAAATATATATATATATATGAAAATATTTCTTCTTTTTGCTAATGTCAATATGTTTTGTCCAGACCCAAACGAAAAAAGATCAAGTGTAATGGAAAATTTTTTAAAAGAGAACAAGTGTAGTGTTATTTTTTTTTTTTTTTTGAGAAAAAATATAAGTAATTTCACTTTTTAGAAGGGACCTAAATATAATTAACTTTTTTGTAATATTTTTTTAATGACTCGTCATTAATTCTCTTTTCTTTTTATGATTGGCAATTTATTTAAAATGTAAATTAATTACAAGATAAAAAAAAAAAAGAGAGAGAGCTAATTATTGATATAATTATTAATATTTTTTTATTATTTAAAAAATTATAAATATCCCATAGGCAAACGTAGAAAGCACAGTTTTTGATTATTATTCACAGCAGGCCTAAAAATACATGTATAAAAAACACAAATACCATTAATGATGTATTAGCCTAATGATTAAAACTAAAACTAAGGTCCTATAAAAAAGCTTGAGGTCATGAATTTGAGTTCCACTAGATACGTTAGTATTTTGTTTTGCTTTATGTAAGTTATCGTAATTTATTTATGATTGACAGTCATATTGATGTATTGGTTGAATTGAAGTATTGCTCAAAATATATTGAGATGAGTTACTGTAATTTATTTATCATATTAATCACAAAAAAAAAAAAGAAAACCACAAATGCCCATTCAAATCATGTCGGGGCTGACAGTTAAATATCAATAAAATTTAATTTATAAAATCGATCGATCACATAACAAGTAATATATTACCTAACTTTGTCAATCAACAACTCCTTACAATCAATTTCCAGCAGCCATATGCAAAATGTATTGGTGAAAATGAAACTTGAAGTTCAAAGGGTCAGGTGGTTTAAGTTTAACCCAACTGCTAGAGGTGACTGCAGCAGCATATGACAAAATAGCCAACTGGATGGTCTAAAGAAAGACACTCTATCTAGCCCTGTCTCTGCCTGTGCCTGCAATCTCCCTTCTTCATAATTCAAGACACATCAAAGAGAAAAGACACATCACAATTCACACATGATGTATGTCTTGATTCATTGATTATTATTCATTTGAATATTATGAATTCGAGCTCGAATATACGGGTAAATTACAATTATTTTTTTAAAAAAAATTAACATAATTATAAATATTCTTTATTATTTAAGAAATTATCAATTCGTTTTAATATTTTATGAAATTATATAATTTTTGAATAAAAGCCTAAAAATATCCATTTTATCATAGTTGTTTCTTTATTTTTTCTTTAAAAGAATAGAAAAATTATTAAAAAAATTGTTGAGGTGAAACTTTCTTCTCGGCCATTAAGTCCATAAAGACAAATAGAAAAATTCAAAAAATAAGTAAAATTATTTTATAATTCACAAGAACATGTTGGTCAGTTCACCGCAAAAAATAGATAATAATTTAACAAATACTAACGGAATTGACAAGTTATTGGACGGATTTTAAAACTAAAAAGTAGTGATCAATTTTTTAAACAACGAGAATGTATTTATAAGTATATCAAATATCGAAACAGTTTGTTCTAATTTACTCTAAATAAAAATACATAGAAATTGGTGTTTTATATGGATGTAGCATCATTTGACGTGAAGCTCATCATTTTAGACAAATGCAACGCTAACTGACCCGTCGGTTGTCCCCAATTAATAATATATAAATTTTATGTAGGTGTGTTACCACCTGACATAGAAACTAATCTTTTGTATAATTCGATAGTGGCCAACTTATAGGTTCTATTGAGTAAAGACTAGACTATTGTAAAAAGTCAATCAATTATTATAGTATGAGTTTGAAATCAATCAAATAATAATATCAACACGAGAATATTAATAGTTTTGAAAATCAATTTGCGAAACAAATATATTGGAACAAATCAACAGTATTAACTACAAAATTAAACCTGGTCTTAAAAACTCAACAAAAACAGAAAATACGGCTGCAGTTTTAGATTTGCTTCCATAAAATAACTGTTTTAAATTCTAAAACTGTTTTGACTAAAATAAATTTAAGATCTGTTATTGTTTCTATTTTTCCAAATATAATTAAACATTTTTGCTACAAAAAAATATATACAAAAATTATTGAGTATTAATATTTTTTTTTTTTGCAAAAACCACCTAAAGGTGGGGAGAGCTTTTCGGAGTCCCCAATCCTTCTATATTAAAACACACAAAATAATTACAACGGGGAGAGCTACCTCCCTAAAATTTCTAGTAAAGCCAAAAACAAGAAGTACTACTCCCTTACAAATAGAGCAACAATAAATAAATAATACTACTCCTTGTATCTGCCTTATATTTTCATTAAAGCCCAAAGCACTCCCATCATATTTCTATGTGGGACAATAATATTTTCTCATTTCTACTCAATCTAATTTTGCATTCTACTAAGAATTAATATCCACTTTTTGGATCAAATATGTTACAAATTAACAACTGTAACGTATTATTTCTAATGTGTTTACGAGACTACACTGACCAAGTTTGATAATATTTTAATGAGTTCTGGCCAAAACAACAAATATTTTTTTATAAAAACAAAAAGTATTAAAATATAGACACAAATGTGTGTGTGGGTGGGAGTGTGTTAGGTTTTTGGAACCCCGGAGGGAGGGTGGTGGGATATTGATATATATATCGAAACAAAGTGAAACATGTGAAGTAAATAGGGACAAATTGGGAAAAGAACCCCAATTTTTAATATATATATATATATATTGACAAAAAGTAATCACTAACTTTAGGACTTTTGATCAAAAAGATGGATTAATGGAGTGGAGGACCTTTTGGGCATAATGCATCAATTCCTGGATTTTGTTTGCCCCCTCAAAAACACCCAAAACACATATTATTAAATAGAATATACAAAGTTGGATAAAGTGCTATAAAGAAAATATAACATGGGAAATCATTATCATGTCTACATATGTTTATACTACAATTATATTATAATGATTAACAAATAAATATAAAAACTTAAATATTAATTATAGTTAATTAATATTTGTCATGATTTTAATTATTATAAAATTAGTCCACTTTGGCTGCAAATTTTTTGACAGTACAACTTATTTTATAACATTTTTCTAAAATATAAAATTAATATCAACTATTTCAAAACTAATATTAAAAACTGCCAATATTTTAGGACTAAAATTGCACTTCTCTATAAAGCATATAAATAAAATCCCTTTCTCATACATTTCTTTTGTTTATTGATATCATCAAAGGCGTTTCTTTTTCCACTTGCTTAAACGTTGTAGTTTTCTCTCTCTCTCCACAAAGTTCAGTGCCATCATTTTGTTGTTCCAAAGCTCATTCGACAAATCACTTTCTCTCTCACATAATACACACGCACATTTTCCCCATCTCCATGTTCAGACAAGGTTTCCCTATTTACACCTAACCTTCTTCTGTCTCCCTTCATCAACACACACAAACACACACACACACATTCTTGTTTCCTTAAGTAACAGAAGAAGAGAATGTCTGTAGCTAATCACCTGCCGCCGCTGGTACAGCCACCGCCCGTGGTGGTGGTGGAGGCGGAGCCCACTCACTCAACCCACCATTCCATCGAGACACTCGTGGTGGTGCTAGCAGTCATCACAATACTCGGAGTCATCGCGGGGATCATCGCTCGCCTATGCGGCGGCCGCCACTTCGGAGGTTCCGGGGAACACGACATAGAGGGATGGGTGGAGAGGAAGTGCCGCAGCTGCATTGACGCCGGTGTCCCCGCAGCGCCACCACCACCACCTCCTCCACCAGCCGCGCCGCCAGCCAAGGAGGTGGAGCAACCAAAGCCAGCACCCACTGAAGAGACAAAGAAGTGAGAGACTGATTAATTAGCTTGTCACCTATCCTTCACAATTTTTATCCCTATTATTATGCATTAGTGTGACAAAATTTAGGATGTAGTTTTTTCTTCTTCCCCTTTTTACCCTTTTAGTTGTAGTTTTATTATGCCCAATTAAATTACATGTTGAGTAGTCCTAGAAATTATGGTAAAACGTTGGTCATTTGGGCACTCCAGAAAAATCAGAGGAAATATATGTAATACAAAGTTTTGTTTGTATCATTTTTATTTATATATGAACTTGAGCAACTCATAAATCATAATTTTCATTTTGTGAGCGGTACATTATTTTTAATACAAAATTGTGAGACTCGAATATAAAAATACTGTATACAATAAAATATTATTGAGTGGCAACTCACTTCAAACTAGATATGAAAGGTCAAAAAGAGAAAAAGGGAACACACACACTTTAGTGCAATATTCAGTAATACTAGAAGTTGTTGGATCAATGGGCCATTAATAGTTTTCATTTTCTTTTACTAGTTATTGTTGTATGAAGTTCCCACGGACATACAAGAAAACTATATTTGTGAAATGATAAAAAAAGAATTTACGTAAAGAATAAATTATAACAAATGTGAAAAGTAAAATAACATAGAAAATATGGAGTAGTGGATCATTAAAAAAAATAAAAATATAATTGTGAGATTATTAAAAAATAATAAAATTAATAATCTAACCATATTTTTATAAATAGAACAAATAAAATGAAGATTAAATTTGAGTATTAAAAGTTCTTGCGATAATTTTTTTTTGTTATATAATAGTATAGATAAAGATGGAGAGTTAAAAGAGGTAAATAGTGGTTATATGTGGGGACAAGAGTGGACCCTTAGGGCAGATATAACCGTTGCTCCTTCCAAAGCGTCGTAAAGTTATGCGTTTTATCATACTTAGAGACTATCCGTTGCCAATTAACTTTGTTTATCACAAAAGAAGGATGCTGGATGCTGGACGATTGATGCTTGTTTAGAGAAAGTGGAACCCACCCAACTATGAGAATCTTGCGAGATTATTATATAGTATCAAATGATGTAACGTTTGTAATTCCATTTAAGGACCAAAAGACCTACTCAGAGTAGGTTGATAGAGAAGCTACTATAAAGCTTAGCAATACACAAGTGCTATTTATACCCTCTCCCAAGAGGATGCTTTTTGTGGTAGCTGAGTTATACGAGAAAGGATGGCAAATTGGATTTGGGTGAGCCTGGTGTGGGGTCGAACAATGGAATGAATTTTAATTTTGAAAATCTGACCAAGTTCGTGATGGGTCTCGAATAAGACCCAAAACTCTCTCGAACCCAAGACTTCAATTACAAGTTGGCCTCACAGCACCCAAAAACGCTTCGGATTCTGGGCGGCTTTGAGGCGAGGCAGGCGGAGGGGAATCAAATTCTGGGTCCAAAAGCAGGACAAGACGAGGACGGTGCAGGTCTAGCCACACCCTTTGCATTGCCACATAAACGACACGTAGTCGACTTACACGACAAATATGACTTAACCCCATATATTAATAATCCTGACCATGCGCTTTAGCCAACACAAAAGCTTTTACAATCCCAACTTGATCATTCCCATAATACATTAAACAGCCAAAATTTTTGTCCGTTATTGGTTCAACTAGGATAAATCAAGAAATAGACAACCGTGATTGTTAATCAAGAAAAGAGGGGAGAAATGGCAAGGAAAGAAATGGTTGTTTGGGCACAACCAAGTTCCCTCGTAAAGCATCTTCAAAGCAGAAAATATATTGTAGAAGAGAGGTTTGAATTGAACAGAACTTGATATGACATACTGCCATCACCATAAGGTTAAGAGTATCAATGGCCCCTCTTATCTCTTCCTCCCTGCAAACTTTCTGCTCATCCCAAGCAGTGGAACTGTCTCTGACAGAGTCACCAAGACCACTCCAAGGGGTGCGAGTCATTCAACGGAAAGATAACTCTAGGAGTTTACGTAGACCAGTTAAGCTATCCAAGTTCAAATGAAGCCAAAAAACTAAGACAGTGGAGAAAGTTATTATAGCAATCCCAAGTAAATAACTAGCATACGGCAACTTGCACAACCAAGATGTAAGTTATCAAGTTACAGATTTTGAACTTGGTGTCAGTTTTAAGTACTTCTTGCTGCAAATCAAGATAACGAAAAGTTTAGGCAGGAAATAGCTTGTCTCTGCACCATGCAAATCAATCTCGATATTGAACTATGCCCACTGCCTATGCAACTAAATCACCATAAAATCTTATCCAATGTGAAAAGCTATTATGTCATAAGAAAGCATACACATTTCAGTTACATCAATTTGTCGCTTTTCTCTGAATAACTATGTGAAACAAACAAAGTAAATACCTGTATTGACTCAAATATCAAGACGTGGACGCAGCCTTCACATGAGTTTCCATATATGAAGCGTCAATGGTCTAAGTTTTAGTAGAAGGAAATGTGAGGAGTAGGCAAAGGCATAAAACATTCAGTACTAGATAAAAGCTTAAAGAAATCTTTTCTCTCCAAAGTTGGAAGTCAAGCATGAGAGGCGGTGTCACGTTTATGCAGGCTATATGAAGACATATACATCAAAGGCAGAAGCATACACCTCTTTGGCAAAACTACCCAAGTAATTAACATAAAACACAACTATTCCAAAGATATCATGATAGAAAATTCAGTAAGTTTTATGAGAATTATCATGCAGAAGAACTTCATGGTAAGGTGAATGTGCAAACGTCTCAACCCTTTGTAGTTTGGGCAACAAGACTGTAAAAGATCATTTAATCATGTAGAGATTAAACTACTCAACAAACGAAGAGTCTATCTTGGTCCTAAACAAACAACGCCACACCTAGTCAACAACAAACTCAAAAACATGACGGAGGATAACTGGAGAATACAATCCATGCCCGCCATATCAATTTCAAGAGGCTTTCCAGGAACACATACAGAGAGCGTGAAGAAATCACTGAGAGAACTTGCAAGAGCAAGTACCAGAAACGGCAGGCTAGTGATACCCAGGCAGCATAATACACACAATCACGTTAGTCCCAAAAGAACAACTACAAGCTTGTGAGTAGTGGATAAAAACCACAGCAAAATTGAACTATTATCACAGCTAGTAACGCAGATAATCAACACTCTACTATACGGAGCAGTACAAAAGTGAGGTGGAATAAAAAAGCAAACTAACATTGCATAATTTCACACAACTCGATCAAAAACAAGTAGTACGAGCTAAAGAAACTGAAAAATAACTTCAAACAGAGCTTCGAAAGGCTTGACGCCAAAAAATGAGCACGATCGAGCTTGGTAACTTTGAAGATGAAGCAAAATTTAGGGATCTCAGTGAATCAGAAACCCTAATTTTACAAAAAAAAGAAAAAAAGAAAAGGTACCAAAAGAAAAGGTAGAGTTTATGTCAGAATCACCGAACTCAGTGAGTCGCCGGCGAGTCACCGATCGAATAGCCGTTCCGTTCTCGGACTCAGACGCAAAGGGATCCAATCACCGCCTGTTACTATTTCACGCCATCAAAGGAGAATGACAAGCCTGACAAATAAGACTCAGCCAGCCTCCTTAATAATAGGGGAAATAGCACTACTCACTTGTTTTTGACTATTTTACTAGTCTATCCATTCATTGAGTGTGCCCTTTCCACATAAGACTGGTTTCGGACGGACGCCATGAAAGACGTATTTGTCAAGCTTGAAATTCTCCCTCGATTCAACCTGAAAAAAGTAATAGACGACAACTCGGACCTATTTCGCATCTAAATAAGAGAAGGGAACAGATTTGATCGTCTTGGGAAATTCAGGATTGTTGTAAATGGGATGGATGAGATTAGTGAGGAAATTGAACCATATAAATAGGTTTGAAATCTTGGTTCTTTTGAACTTTAGGGCACTATGTTAGGAACTTGTTGGACAAAACAAAGTGGTTCCGTTTGTCCTTACGTACTTCAATCACTTAACAAATGTCATTCGTATAGACAGTTGTTGTTAATTCGCGATGACGTGTTCGGTCCAAATTTTAAATGGGAAATAGTGAATATTTTATTATTTAATTTTTTTAAGTGCTAAATTTTATTCATAAAATATTGCTAAATTTATTTTTTTATCTGGAATTGTTGATGAGTTATTTATCTAATATTAATTAGAAAATTAGGTGTGATTTTGATAATATATTTCAATATGTAATGATTGTTTCTTGAGATAATAAAGTATTATTTAAAGGAGAGAAGAGAGAGGTAATTATCCCTATTTATAATCAAAGAATATTAATTTATGTCTGTTTGGACACAACGGTTGGAAAAATGATAATAACTGAATAAAAAATCAGTTCACATTTATTGGGAGTACATTTTTATGTAGTTGGCTTTGGACTAAAGAGACACGTCAATCCTTTAAAAAAAAAATAATCACGGTTTCATTTTTAATTTGTTTTGGTGTGTTTTGTAAAAATAAAAAAGAAAAAAATAAAAATAAATAAGTATGTATTAGAGATAGCGTGTATGTTTGGATTTGTTTTTGGAGATAATATAAAATAAGTATGGTATGTTTGATGTTGTTTAGTGGAAGACAAAAACTACTGTTCCATGTCAAATCATGTCTCTTTTATATATATTTGTATATATGTATGAGTGTGTATATAATTTTTTTTAGTTGTAGAGTTTATAATTAGTGTAGACTTATTTGGACAAAAAACAAATGAAGTACTGTTTCAAAACATTTCAAAATACTATCGAAACTTTCAAAACAAATCAAGAGAAATATTGTCAATGTTTGACCCATCTCCGAGATGGGCCAAATCAACCAAACACTATAAATAGTTGTTCTGGTACTCCGTTCAAGTAAGGGTGGCAATGGGGCCAGAATAGAATGGGTTGAGGTGGATTTGAAACTCTGTTCTGCCAACTCTGTGAAGGACTTAGGGAACCCCCTCCCCCCATAAAATTGGTTGAGGAGAGTCTGACCCGACCCTTTTTTTTTAAATTCAATTATTTCATAAATATAAAGAAAAAAAATTCAACATATTAATTATAAATAAAATTGTATCACCTTACTCAAATGTTCAAGTCCCAAAAAAAAAAGTATAAATAAAATTATTCATATCAAAATCAGAAAATTCATATTCATTACGTATTAGTAACAACTTCTTCATCTTCCTCATCGTTAAGCATTGTCAAATTAGTTAAAGAGTAAATTATAACGGGTTCTTTTGAGATATGTTATAACTATAAATAGCTATTGTTGTTTGAAAATTTTATAAAATATTTTAAAAAATTTAGAAGCTCACCCAAACACCCTCCCCTATGTTTGGTTTTATGTATTTGCATTTCTCGAGATAAGATAAAACACACCCAGTGTTTGTTTGTATTTTCTTTTTTTTTTTACATTTTATGTGCGTGGTTTTTTATTTCTCAACTTTCTATATATAATATATTTATATACACTTATATATATAATATAAAAAAAGACATGTTTGACAATGAATAATGATTTTTGTCTCCAAAAAATACAATATTAAACATACAATATTTGTATATATATATTTATATATAAAAAAAAATATGATTTGACAATGAATAGTGATTTTTGTCTCCCAAATCCTAAACTCACACATATACCATTTATTTTAAAATATTTTAAATTATCTCAAAATACAAATCTAAACATACCATCTATTTCTAACAAACACTTATTCATTTCTATTTTCTCTTTCTATCTCTAAATTATCAAAACAAAACACTCAAAACACAAATCCAAACAATATGCTCGTGTCTATTCACTGCTTAGTCCACTACAGTAGCGACAGAGCAGTTAACAACAATACCCATAACAATAATATCTAAGTCTAATTTGTCATTTGCTTAAGCCAAAAAAGGCCCAAGAAAGAGTTGGCCCGAACAAGGCATTTGGGCTGGGGCCCGGTTTCTTGTCGAAAATAAAATAACATATAGGTAAAATTGGAGCGCAATATTTAAATATATGGACCTTTTCGCCCCTTGAACCTAAATACCTACTCTAAAGGTTATTGTGGGTATTTTATTTTTAATCTAGCTGAATAATTTTACCAATCAATCACAATAATATAGGTCTAGATTTGATGTCTCAACCACTTAGAAATTAAAATCATAGGACCAAACAATTAATCATAGTGTTATGATTATGTTGTACCTTGCACTTAGTTCATTTTACATCAGTTCTCCAGACGAGGGGCTTGGAAGGGAGCACACGGCCTTGTTCCCACAGACGATACCAAATGATGTGCCTTGCGACTCGATCAATACCCCGTTGTGCGATGTATTGTCCGCTCTATTCTCGTATAAGTCTAATGATTCTATTTTAAAAAAGTGTTTCACTAGGAAGAGAAAATCTTGAAACTTATAAACTATTTAAACTTTTAGTCTGCACTTAACGCGGGATGCTTTGCCTAAATAAAAAAGGGATCAATATATATTAGGTTACAACATTAGGCAGGACAGAAATAAAGAATTATTATCACCTTGAATCATTAGATGCTTTTATCCTAAAAGAATATGTAAACTGATTAATATTTAAATGGAGTCTGTGCTATTTATATTAGAATTTAATATGTGAGAATTCATTTTGAGACGGATGGCAACGGAAAAAGTAACGGAAAGGATGCTCTAAATAAATGATGGGTGAGAACTGATCCTACAGTCTGACGTTGTCTCAAACACTATTTTTGTCTTTGTGTCTTCAAATTTCATTCAAACCGTCCAAAAATGTTAGGTAGTAGTTAACAATAAAAGATAATTTTGATTTACCAAACTTTGGAATCATGAATAAGAACAAAATATTTAATAATTATATATTTAATTAGAGGACGATTGACCCAACTTATTTAAAATATCTTATAAATTCATACATCTTTTTTAAGATATTTTTAGAATTGATATAATTTTAGAATTTGAATTGAAAATAATTTTGAATCGCTTAAATAAAATAAAATCGTCTTTAATTTATAAGGTGTTTGTAATAACGATATTTTTATAATTAGTATAATTAAAATTAAAGGAGTTTGTTTTGATTTTACTTTTTGCTAAAATATTTTATTAGCTGTTAATATTTTATTTATCATAAGCTCGTTTCATTAAAAAAACAAAAAAAAAGCACCAAACGTTATGTAATATCTTATAAACTTTTAAATATCACATAATTTATTTTAAAGAACTTATAATCTCCTACAAAAACCCTATAAATTTTCGCCTTTGATCTGAATAAATTTTTATTTGATGTAGGCAAACGTACCACATTGGTTGCAAATAAGGAGTTTGAGTGACTTATAAGCCTCAAGGTCTTCTCTCCCTAGCGAGGTGTCTTCTCAGAACAAACCCATGAAGCATTTACAATGTCAAAGCAGATAATATTTCTCGTAATTACCGAACAAATCGCAAGCCACATTTTATTTATCATAAGCTCGTTTCATTGAAAAACAAAAAAAAAAGCACCAAACGTCATGTAATATCTTATAAACTTTTAAACATCTCATAATTTATTTTAAAGAGCTTATAATCTCCTCCAAACATCCTATAAATTTTCATCTCTGGTCTGAATAGGATTTCTATCTGATGTAGGCAAGCATACTACATTGGTTGCAAATGAGGACGATGAGTGGCTTATAAGCCTCAAGATTTGCTCTTCCTAGCGACGACGTCTTCTCAAAACAAACCCATGAGACTTTTACAAAATCAAAACGAACAATACTTTGCGCATTTGAGCATCGAGCAAATCGCATCCCATATCACTATCTCTCTTAATTTTCTTGATCTTTAAGTATTGACATACTTACCAACATCATATTGTTATATTTGAAATAACACACTAAACATATATCTTAAATATGTAATTTTAATATTTTTCACTCAAATATTTACAAATAAATGAATAAATAAAGTACAGGTTTTCAAATTTCATCTTATCTTATCTTATCTTCTATATAGAAAGGGTAAGGTGATGGTTGTGCAATTCAATATGTGACAAAAAAGTTTCAATTTGGCTATTATTCATTCTTTTGTTTTTCTTATTTATTTAGCAAAAATTCTATTACATTATTTATAACATCATTAATTTGAAAATTTTGGGAAAATTTTTTATTTAAATTAGATTTTTTATTTTATTATTTATTCGAATTAGATTCGATTATATGAAATTAATTATGTAACAAGTATCATTATATTTACTATGTAACTCGTGCATTAATCACTTAATTATGATTAATTTCAAGTTTCAACATTGATATTCATCATACACTTTGTGGTTTAAATTGAAAGTTGGTAATTTTGCGTTTTAAATATACTATCTATATCATGTACCGAATATATAGTCGGAATTGTGTTTTCTATCCATGATGTCTTCTAGATTATTTGGTTAAGCTTATAAGCTCCGAAATATTATTTGACATTTTTTTTCTTAAAGAGTTTATAAGATCTCAAATATAAGATATCCTGAAATTTATAGGCTTTGTTTGGATTCCACTCTTTGCGTTTTTCGAGACAAGATAAAACCCACCGAATGTTTGTTTTTGTGTTTTTACACCTTATCTGTGTGTTTTTCTGGTTTTCAACTTTACATATATAATATATATATATATAATATAAAACAGACATGATTTGACAATAAACAGTAATTTTTGTCTCCAAAAAATACAACATTAAACATAAAATATTTATATATACATATTTATATATAAAAATATATGATTTGACAATGAACAGTGATTTTTGTTTCCCAAATCCCAACATCAAATCTACACCACTTATTTTAAAATATTTTAAATTACCCCAAAACACAAATCCAAACATATCATCTATTTTCAACACACACTTACTTATCTCTATTTTTCTCTCTCTATTTTCAAAACACAAATCCAAACACAACGATAAACTTTTAAAAAATATCTTACAAATATATAAGATTAATATGTCGTAAGACGAAATTATCCTCATTTACACACACTCTCTCTCTTTCTCTCTCACACACACACGCGCACGTACACACTCTCTCTCTAGCATTTAAAAGAAATTATTGCTGTTTAATTTTTCTTCTATTCGACAAAGAGAAAGTACTCCATTATTTAATAACAAACTATTATAGTTAAATAAAAATAAGATTGCTATTGATATAATATTTACTGAAAAATATAAATTCAAAATATTATAAATTATGCAACTAAAATAGTCATTACATTAACAAAGAAAGTATCAATTATATTTCTATATCGATATTCGACTAGCATGAATACATATATATATTATTTAATTAAAAAATTTAGATAATAATTCATCATTTTTTTAATCAGTAAACAAATTATCTATTAAATTTTTATATAAAAAGTATTTTAAAATATTTAAAAAATAAATTATATAAAAAATTAATTTATTTAATTTTAATAGTACCGTATTCTTTTTGATTATTTTATCAATAAAAGTACGCCAAAAAACGTAATATATTAGTTTATCCAAATATTTATAAGATATTTTTAAAAAATTTAACCAAATACCATATTAGTACAATGATTAATGATATCAGACGTACGGATATTTATTTCGATAGTGTCTAAAAGTAATTTTGAGTGGGCGCGAAACCGTTGTCGTATTTATTGCATGCCGCGAAATAAATAAAGGAAAAAAGAAAAGAAAAAGGTGTACGTCCAATTTGAACAGTATTATATAGTTTTGTGATGATGAGGTAAGGTGAGGTGCAGTGGAAGCGCTTACAATGAAGTTGACCAATGGCGGGCCCTCCATTTCGACCTCTGGTTCAGGATTTTCTCCATAAATAAAGCCGCGTGTTTTACTTCAATTTGCTCTGCGGATGGAAGGATTCTGCTGCTGCTGCTTCATTCTCAGATAAACTGGTTGGTAGTTCCTTTTCTCTACTTCTCGATGTTCTGTTTTTAATGTTTAATAAGAAGCTCAACTACCGTGACTTTGAACTTTTTACCCTATTTTTGTTCGTTGAATTGAAGAATTAATATAGGTTGGATGTCTTCATGTGAAAGGTTGTGATTTTGGCTGGAAATTTTTGGGTGGTTTGATGGAGTTTGGTGTTTGTGATGGTTGGAATTGACAAATTCAAAGCGTCAACTGTCCGTTCTGTGTGTTATTCAATTTGGGATTTTGAGGATTTTTTTCAAATGAGTTTTGTTTTTAATGTGGCCACATCTATTTTCTTTGTCTGTTTGCACTCCTAATGTATTCTATGCCGTTTCCCCTGCGTTTTGTAGTGGGATTTCATCCAATTCTGGCCTTTTCAACTCTTCGGTTTGTTGATTAGTAACGATGCTGCAATTTTTCGGATATGATTCTGCAAGTATAATTCTATTTGCTATGCTTGAGTTTGGTGAGTGTTTGGATAATAATAACGGATCTTTCTTGGGTCCCATTTTTGTTTTGGCTTTTTTTCCCAGTTTATGGAGTAATTTTTGATAGGCTTGTGGTAGGTTTTCAGAAATTAAATATCACCTTTGGGGCTTCATGAACTTGAACTTGTCATAAACCTATGGATTCTTCCCAAATGGGTCTTGCTTTTGACTTCTGGCAATGCAAAGTGTATAAAAACTGCAGTTGTTATTGCTCAACAGTATGAGCATGTTGATAGATTAATATTCATGTGTAGATAATGAAGGTCGTTGCTTCGATTTATTTACACTAAGGTGGTTGTAAATGGTAGACAATATTGAGCAATTTGAAAATTCAATCTTCAGAAACGGAAGTCTCACCTACCCCATCCACACCGACACAAATCTACACCTACCCTTCTTCAACCATTATTGCATACGCTAAACCACTACCTTTAGAAAATTGATATTGAAGCAATGTATTGTGTTGGATTTAACTTCACATCACGACACGAAATTCAAACATGTGAATACTACTATAATTGGCACTTACAACTAACACATGTGTTGTTCAGCTGTTAAATGCTTTGTTAATATGGTTGGCACCCTAATATGACTTGTTGAGCTGCTGTAGTGACAGGTTGTTCCGGCCCCCCTCAAACCTATATGACCGGTAGTCTCCAGTTTTTTTATGGTAAGTTGGTTGCTGATTGACACAAGAAAAAAGCAGCTTCTCCTGATTCAGTCAAGAAGAGATTAATTGAATCAATCAAGAGTTGTAGAACAATGAACCAATCACCAGCGTCATCAAAGACAAAGGAATTGGATGTTGTGCTGCATACTTTTGGCTTTGAAGTCGATGAGCTTTCACCTCAGAAAGTCTCAGGCCACCTCCTTATCACTTTAAACTGCTGCCAGGTAATGCCCCTACTGTTTGCCTTCCTAACTGTAGATTTCATCTCCAAGTCTCTACCTCAATTGTTAAAGGCTTATCTGAGGTTGGTTCATTAAGTGTAACAAACCAAGATTACACACCTTCTCCCTTCTGATAAGATATGATGCTTTGATTTGAGGTTGACTTGGAACAATAAGATTGTAAAAATATCAAACTATTCAAATTAGACTCTTGTAAAGCTCATGCGAGCTAGACTCATTTAATAGTCAGACAAAGGTCAAAATAATTTCAAGTTGATAAGAAATCAAATAAAGCTTGAACTATACATTGTTCAGCTTGGGTCAACTTGTTCTTCCCCCCTTCTGGTTTTATAGTTTTACATCTATTATTAATAATTGGGTGCTGCAATTGAGTATTTAAGATGTAATGGACAGCCGTTCAAGGTCCTGCATGGTGGGGTGTCAGCTCTGATAGCGGAGTCTCTCGCAAGCATGGGAGCTCACCTTGCGTCGGGGCTGACGAGAGTGGCTGGGATACACCTCAGCATCAATCATATGAAGAGTGCAAATTTAGGCGACTTTGTCCTTGCCGAGGCTACACCAGTCAATGTAGGCAAAACCATTCAGGTAAAACTTTTATTATTGTGGTGTCGTACTATCTTACTTTCAGAATCTAGACAAACTCCCAAAAAATGAAAAGAGTTACTATATAATACTTCTGCATTTGGTGGTGCAATATATGCATTCTGAATAGTCAGAGGGTATAGTCGCAAGTGTTGAAGATCTTACTGAACTTTTGAGCAGGTGTGGGAGGTGCGCCTATCAAAATGTGATCCTTCCAAGCCTGAGATTAAAACGCTGCTATCGTCCTCAAGAGTTACTCTTCTATGCAACTTACCTGTGCCAGAATCAGTCAAGAATGCTGGAGACGGTCTCAAAAAATATGCAAAATTGTAAGTCAGTTGAGTACTAACTATTATGTTTCCACCACCAACCTTCGGAAACAATTATCTACATGTGATGAACGAGACGCGCCATTGAGATATGGCAATACTGTCAGAAAATGCGCCACACACACTCACACATAAATCCTGTATCCTTCAGTTCATATAGCCAGCCAATCAAATAATGGCAGTCCTTTGTGAATTTGTATGTGCCATTGTAGCAATTTATCAGCGTTAAATTGGTATTGCCAACAGATTTTCTGGGATTTATTGCATCAGTACTGTAAATTTTACTTTATCTGGTTTTATGGTATGTGTCTGCCGTCACTCACACACACAGAGATCAGTTTTCTTGTTCCACCCTGTAGAACACTGCTTTTAGGAGGGGTATATAAGGATGGAAAGGGATGTTGTAGCTAAAGAAGGGCTTTGTGGGATTGCCTATCCTATAGCTTGAGTATGAAAAGGGAATTATGATATTCCACTGGCTTGTGTGTAATCTGTATAGCTTTACTGTCTGTACTGTGTTGTTTTACCCTGAAATTCAAGAAACAGTACATACAATATTCAGTTGGAGAACAGCTCAACTTACATCTAGTGATCAAGGTACAATAGCTAATTAGAACTGAACTGGAAAGAGCTGAGAGAAGAAGAAATGGTTAACATGAGAACCAACAGACATTATATTATTACATAAACTGATAACTGGTACACAGGGCAATTATTTCTCCTCAGGAGAGGCCTCCCTAAAATCCTCATCCCTTTCTTTACTTTATCATACATAAACATCCCACCGAGCATAAAATGATTTACTTTCACCCTCATGCATGGATGAAAATGCTGAGCAATGGAGATTTATGAGAGCAGGAGTTTGTCAGGTTAGAAACATACTTAAACTTGGATCTCAATCGGCCACCTATACATTTCCTCTTTTGGTACTGGGATGTTCAGAGTTACCAATCCGGTTGCAGCTTCAAAGTTAAAGGTGGTCTCGGTATTGCCAATAATGCATTTCAGGGGACGTTGAGAAGTGTAGAATCCAAAGCGCCCACATCCACGGACCTTCAGAGTGATAGTTGCTGCTGGTGGTCTGTTTTCACTTAAAACCCCGGACTCAGTGCTGTCATCAAGAAATTCATTTGTTTTCTGGATTTCATACTGCTCCACAGCACCACTTGAGTTGAACATGTCGAGTAAGCCAATTGGTGCAAAGGAAATGTTTGCTGTGATTTTCTGCATTAGGAAATGAGATCATTACGTTAGTCCAATAATTATTAGAAACAAGAAGTAAATAGCGCAATCATAGCAAACCTCACCTGCAGAGGACAAAGGTGGAAGAGTTCATATTCAAGGACCTTAAGGGTCACAGGAATTGAAGCGCCCTTTGGCAACTGAAAAACTTCGCCGGACCTATGGGCATAGACTATTGTGTCACCATTCCAATCTGGTCCAGCAATTTGAGCTATGCCGTCGACATCTATCGCTTGAACCGAGCTAGTAAGAGTGCCAGGGGAGGCATCATGAATGCGTGTCTTCTTAGCTACCTTGCACCAGCCTGCACCTTGGCAGTTGAAGACACCAACCACCCCGGAGCACTTGTTCATGTTCCAGATTTTAAGCAAGCTACATAACATACGAGAGGGAGTGAAGTTCAGTTTCTTTACAGATGAGAATTCAGAGGATAGAAGATATTGGGATGAGATTTATGCCACAAACCTTGTCCCATCTCTGGCTGGATCCACAAAGAGACAGTCCAATGTAGGTCGTCCAGGCAATTGCGCACGAAGAACTGATCCATCAGGAAGAACTAGCTTTTTCAAGAGCTCAAAGTTGTGGTTACCCGGCTTGTCACTGAATGGAACAAGGATGAGATATGAAACCAAATTTAATCAATCGCATTATAGAAAACAATATTAGAATTTGAATATGAGATTACCTGACATAAATAGCGCATCCTCCAACAGCTCGAGCTGCAGCATGATATTCAGCCGCTGGGTGCAGGCTCTGTGATAAAAGGGCAAAAAGTAAAAAATTACATGCACGCATTTTCCATTTGTACGTTCCTTGGAGAAAAACATCAATAAAGCTGACTAAACGTCAAAGATATATACTCACGTGGAACATATCCCAATCAGGTTGCATAAATTCTCCCAAGAATATTGTATTATAAGCAACTGAAGAAATGTGGATGGTGTGCGAAGCAGGATCACGAGGGTAGAAATCATCAGAAGCTCTAACAACAGCAGTTTGTCGGGCACTGTATATTCCATCAGTATTATGGCACATGCAAGCAATGCATCCATTATCAGGGAAGTTGCGTGCAATGGAAGCTTCAAGGGCCTGGTGGTAGCTACGAGTTAGAGAAACTCTACCGCCATGGCCAGCACCCAGAGTCTCGATGATATTCTGTACATCAACTTTGACACCATCGACTCCACAGGAAGCCAAATAGGCATGGAGCTCATTATAGAAATTGAAGACCTTCTTAGGGTGCACCAGGCCCAAACCATGTACAGCAAGACTATCCATAACTATGTCGGGTTGGTTCCCTAGTACACCAGGAGACTGCACCGGGTATGCCAGAGCAGTGTCGTAGTGCTCCATACCAGTACCTGCAGGTTGCACTCCGCCCCAGTAACCTGCCAGAGCGTGCCACACATAAACATACCTGAAACATTGGAAATAATAGCATGTTAATATTTAGCATATAACATTTGCAAATGCATGTTAGATAGTTCAAAATTCAAATCTGACTCTATTATTGGGCCAAAAGTATTTGCAGGCAAAATCAAGACCAGAGGAAATGGTAGGAAGTCATATACCCTCGCTGTAAATTCATTGTAGGGGTTCAACAGAAGAAAAAGGTATCCTGATGAATTATATAGAAGAAAACAAGTACGAAGTTGGAGAACTTACTTGACATTGTGCTGCTGCTTGGCATCATTCACAACATGTTTCAGACCTGGTTCCTGTTCATCAGTTTTGCCATTCTTTTTGAACTTTACATTCTCTTTAATTCCTGTTAGCCTGTTTGCGAACCTACAAATTAAACATAGAAGCATGTCAGGTATAAGTTAACTTGAAGTGCCTCACATGACAAATGTGAGTCTCCACAAGAGGATAACAATGAGTGTAGTGGATGTCCTCCAGGATTAAGCCTATGTAATAAACAATCAGCAACCCTCCAAAATCTTGATAATAAAGAAACCTATCTTCATATCCTCCAAGAATTAATTTCAAATGAATTTCCTCAAAAACCCAAACCTCCTCTTCAATCAGACTTTCAAGAAATCATCAACATGTTTGATTCCTCCAATTCTAAAGTTTCTCTATATATAAGCAAGCTTAAGGAATCAAATGCCTTAGCTAAAGAGCCAGCTAAATTGATGTTCTTTAATTGTCAAAAGCAGGTTGAATTCCCACTCTTCATGAACTAAAAAGTTGAAATATTAGATGTCTTACTGAGCTCCTTCTTGTACAACACAGTTGGGATCTTCCTTGACCTCACTTCCAATCTGTTGCCACCCATCATCTATGATCAGAAAGCGCGGAGGTGCACCTCCCTCAGACAAGCTGCCATAGCAAATATTATTTTAGCAACCTAATTTCGAATTTAAGAAGAAGCCATAACCTTACAATATCTATTTAGGACAAAGAAATTGACAAATCACTAGACTTTACCTTTTAAGTCCTTCTTCAACACCTTCGGCAGTGACATCAGTGTAGAAAGCATCCCATGTGCACCAGCCAAACCAGTCAAGGAATGCGGGCAACTACAAGAAGCCCAAAATATATGTATAAGCATAAATCAAGTACTTTGTCTCTGGCCTGAATCCACACAATCAATTCTAAATGTGCTACTCATCATAACATATTCTCACCTTCTTCTTCTCTCGGTGGTGAAATGTTTGCATGTGTTTCTCAACAGCTCTGTTAAAAAAGAAATAATTTTAATATATCAGAAGAAGACTAAGAGTTCAATGACTGCATAACAAGCATTTATTTTTGTTTTGGAGGAAGGAGTTGGGAGCTGCAAACGACAAACGAAGCCTTACTTCACAGCCTGATTGATGACTTCAAAAGGATTTGTCCCAGCATGCATGTAAACAAGGTGAAGTCCTTGGTCGGTTTCAACAGCATTATCTCCTGCAAATAACACAAGAGACAAGGTCATTCATGTTCTTTCAAACTGAGAGCTCTTTTATTCATGGTTTTTCCCCTTCAAACCTATGAATTCCTTTAATATATGCATTTGATGACAGGGGAGAACTGATTTCTCCATTGTAGTCGTATTTGTCTTTGGTAACAAGCACAACCCAGCATACAAGACCCCAATTCTCTTTTTGTATGATGAATGGATTCTATTGGCCTAATGCAATTGGCAAAACTGAATGTAAGCGGCCTAGGTACATACATCATCTTTCTATGCATATGCTTATCCCAAATAATTTTTGGTTCTATGGATTACTCACCACTTTCAAGGCAAATCTCCAGCTCATTCTTCTCATTGCCCTGAAGAACTGCACGGAACTGGCCTTCAAGAACAGGTAGGAAAACAGTATAGATGGTTGGAGCATCTTCATGCTCGCTTTCACTTGTGTCTCTGCTCTCAACGAGCATGAATTGGGTCTCAAGTGGAATATCCTTCCCACATGTTCCCATTCTCTGGGTCATCCACCAGAGCTTGAAACGAAATAAGCACATGAAGCGGACATCCCTATTACCAAGGAAAATTAGGAAATAAAGTTACTAAATTATGTTTTCAAATGTACAAGTAAACATCAATATGATAAATCCCATCAAGGAACTCAAGTGGAACTTAAGATGGTTCTTTTCAATTAAGTATTGTCCAGTTTGGCTTTATCTCCACAAGACAGCAGGTCTAAATATCTCAATTATTTTCTTGTGTTGGTTTGCAAAAAACTAATCATAAGAAAAAAAGATGCAACCAAATTAGAGAGCTAAACAACAAATCACATAAACAAATAATACATCAAGAACAGGCTAGTGCTTACTCTAGGACACCAACTGGGAAAACATGCAGGCTTTTGCTGTTAGAAGCTGTGGCACCGATGAATGCACCTGCAACGAGGCCGACACCCGATCCTGGAGTAAGCACAATGTTGTCAGGAACCCCTGTGAGTATGGTTTTTCCATGTACCACAAGGTTCCCGTCATTGACTGAGAGGTTTGGTGTAACCGTCATCTTTGCGTGCTCTGCTCGGGAATTTACTGCATCAGAGACAGATAATGAGCATAACCAAAAAAATCAAACGTCACCATCTTTGAGCAGATCAGCCAAAAGAATTTCCCAAATCTTTAAGATTGTCGTGATAACCAAATTTACTAAACAGAGTTGGAATTCAACCGCGCTGTAACCTTATCAAACTTATGTTAGAAACGCCAGGGAAAGAATTATCTTGACAAAGCAGAAAAACTTTCAATCTGGAACGGTCTGTTGATTTAAAGCGAGAGCAACTTTGGACCACTACACTAACAACCGCATCTGTTAGATCCAACTTTCAACTTTTACGGATTGCTTAAAAACTGGTATTTTCGCTGTCATCATCCTCTTTTTCGCACTTTTTGCGTTCGGAAACTAACGCAAATAAATCAATAAAGGCATGGAACGTAAAGCTTAATAGTTGCAGCAAACAAGTAAATATTGCCGGGATTCGAAAGTTGAGAACTGAGCGAAAATGATCATGAAGGAATAAAAATGACTCAGAGTGCTATAGGTAGCAACTGAACTTCCAAAAGAATTGCAGACTTGCAGTTACTTGATAGTTTCATCTTTTGAGGCAAAGAATTGTTTGGACAATTCATCGGCAAATTTATCCTAAAATAAATGCTTTAATTGAAGGGAAAAAACGAAAAGAAAAACTCAGCAGCATAATTATCGGAAAACACTGGAACCGGTAGATCCTGCTCAACCATCACATAACGGTCAAAAAGAAACAGAAAAGAAATAAAAACTTTCTTTGGCGGGACGTAACGGTAAATTTCTATGATAACCCCCCCCCCCACAAGAAATAAAAATAAAAATAGAGCCGCGTAGCAACCAAACAACAAGGATAGTTTATAAACTCATGATTTCACCGTCGATCGCCTCCAAAAGACTTCAACTTTTTCTTCTGGGAAATCGACGCAGACCAGACGGTAGATTCGAAGATAACAAATTAGAAGCTGAAAGTACAATCACCGACATCGAAGGAATATTCAAGACCATATTCCGCTGTAATTTTCCAGTTTCTATCCAAAAAAAAAATATAAAAAATATGGAGAATTTGCAATTACTTTAACTCTGTCAAATCACCTCCAAAAAGATTTAAACTCTTCGATCGATTCGAAGGTCCAACACAAGCTCGACGTACTATCGTACCCTTCCGTACATGCAAACACGGAATCAAAGATCGATAGGCAGTGAAAACAAACGCTTGACGTTGAATCATTTTCGAGGAGTTCCACCAAATTTCCGGCGAAAATAGTTTGGAACAACTTAAAAGAAATTATATGGCAGAAAATTTCACAAAGAAAGTCCGCAAAACCGTCTTCTACAAACAAACACCTGTAGAAACGACCTCAGAAATTGAAGCTCAACTACAAATCCGAGCAATACTACTTCAAGTCCGGAATTCCTCGCAAGCATACTTCAGAGCTCCAGTACTCATGAAAAATCTCCTCATATTTAACATAATTCTACAAGAAAGTAGAACAAAGAACACCAAAGACTTTACCTTGCAATATCCTTCAGCCACCTCAAAAAGCAGCTCCGGAAGATCAAATTCTCTCAGATCAAGAGGGGAGAGAGAATCTGAAATGGAAAGAGGTGAGAGCTCAGCAGAAGCGCACTCCAGTACGGAATGCAAACTTCACGCAAAGAGCAAAGGAGAGCGAGTGAAACGCACGCACACGCAGGTGCTCTCAACAATGGGGTGCGAGTCTGAAGAGGTAGCCACCTCGGTTTATATACTGTGTTCAGGGTTAAAGGTCGAGCTTCTTTCTCGAAGGAAGCAAATAAAATGACGACACGTAGTCAGGAGTTGCTTGGCACTTAATGCAGCTGTAAATCCAGTAGTACTTTTCAGGCCGGAAGTATTTTCATGCCCAAACTGTATATTTATTATTGTTTTATGATAATTTTTACAAAAATTTAATTTGACCCAACAAAATTAGTCACTAACTAAATAAAATATATTTATCATTTAATAATTATTTTTTTAATTAAAATAAAAATATATTATATTTAAAATATAATTAATTCACATCCGACCAAACTCAGAACTACAATTTTTTACTATGGACTTACATTGTCAGCAATTGAGTAAAGTTGTTTTGTTGTTTTGCCACCAAAATCTGGTGAAAGATCTTCCACTCACTAAATATTTTCTATCTTACATAATGTTAAATTACCATTAGATATACCACATATATATACAGAGTTAATTATTTTATTATTATCAAAAAAATAAAAAATAAAATTAAACAAAAACTAAAAAAAACTATAAATTGAAAGTCGGGGATCACATCCAGTATAAGATATTTTTTTCAAATCAGTAAATATTGAATGACACTGAGATATCTATTTTTTTCCAAAGTTCAATGATGAAGTCCAGTCCAAATTATACTAGAAAGTTACAGTCAACTTGCTCAGCACCAGCTGGCAAAAAAACGTAGCCAGCCCAACTTTAGTCGATTTGCTAATGAGGCAACATATAGTCTAGGTCCAATTACAGCAAGCTCAGGACACATCCACCTCATTCGACACATCCGCAATATTTGTATACGCCGAATGACTGCTCACCGCAAAAATAAGCGAGTAGGGATATCAATTTCATTTTTTGTTTCTTAGTAGGATTAGGCAATTATGAAAGCGTGTAAGTTTGTGTGAGGTTATTTGTTTTTATTTTTATGAAACTAATATTTTAATTTATTAAAAATTATGAGCTGAGGTTTCTTTATCGGGAAAGGTTGACGTGTAGTGTCATAATTTGTTGACTTCTATTTTAAGACTATTACGTAACCACATTTAGAAGCATATGATTGAGATATTGAATTGTCTTAATACGTTATTAAAAATAATATGTATATATATACATATATAAATTTGTCATAATATGCGAGAAGGATAATGATGTAATAGAGTACATTCTTAAATGTCCACATCCAATTATGTTGCTAACATCTGCCTAACTAAAACTTTAATTATGTTTGGCTATATAAAATTAATATATTTATTTAAAAATTCTTTAAATTTGGTCTAGTTATACGTAAATTCCCCTATAAATTGAAAAGTATTACATGTAGTACTCCTGATGTTTGTTTTCTTATAACAATTAGGTCCCTGCATTAGTCAAATTCACTGAATTTGTTGATATTAACAAAATTACTGAATAAAAAATCAATATTTACCCTTGATTCACTTATTACTGACTTATTGCAGGTTCAGCCAATTTTTTTGACTAAATTACCTTTATAATAGTGAAAATATACCTCGTCGCATGCATTAACGTGTAAAGAGGTAAAATTGGTAATTTGATCGTAAAGAAACTTATTTAACATGCAATATATCAGTAATTAAGTCAATACGGGGTAAATATAATTTTTTATCCAGCTTTTTTGTTAACATCAGCAAGTTCGGTGAATTTTAACTAACGGATGAATTTATTTGTTAGACGGAAGCAAATATTAGGGGTATTAGATATAATTTTTCAAATAACATGAGATTTACGTATAATAACAGCAAATTGATTATTCCATTTATTTATGTTGTTGGTTATTAAGTGATGAAGGTGCAGCTTACTTCACACTTATTCTCATTGTCATTAGTGTTATTCCCATGCATGCTCTATGTGGGGAAGGCAACATTTGAGATTATAAGCACATTTGATATACAATTCTTGTTATCCACATAATTGTTTTTGGATATAATCATTGATTCTTCACTAATTGAAGGACATTTGTGGATCTATTATTATTCTTGATTCCCTAGGGAGGGAAAAATAAAAGTTTTTTATTATAATTATTGTTTTGAAAATTATAAAAACGTATCGAGATAAGTTGACCTAATAAAATATACTTACACTTTTTCTGATTGAGCCATCTATGATTTTTGAAGCATATTATGATCTGTCGTGGTGATTAAAGCCAAAACCACTATAATTTTATATGGAGGTGTTCAAATTTATGTTTTGGAAAGTTAAAATAAAATACTGCCACTTCTTATAAGATCGGACATAATTGCAAATGCATCCTTGTTTTTTGAAAAAAATAAAAATACCTTTTTAATTTTAACATCCGTCTAACAACGAGACCATTCTGTTAACATATGTTAGATTTTCATCTAATTTTTTTATGATGAACTGATCAAAATGCTTTTTTGGATTATAAATTATAATTTTATGTATTTTTTTAAAAAAAAATTACAATATTTTTATGGACTAATATTTCATACTTATTTTATCCACTCATAATCTTTTTATAATATTTGAAATACTTTTTTATTATTAAAAAAAAATCATCAAGGGTAAAATAGTAATGTTCACCTCACATTTTAGGGGCTACATAATTATCTTTCCATTTGAGGAGATTATTTGTAATTTTTCAAACAACAAAAAAATATCCATAATTATATTAAGCCTTTTATAGGTAGCTGTAATTTACTTTAAAACTTTAAGAGCATCAATTATTCAATATTTTTTCATGCAAAATTTTAAACTCGCCACACTTTTATTAGTAGTGATTTGAGGACAATGACGGAGTTGTCTTATAAAGATTGTCGCCCTCGAGTACTCAGTCTCAAGTCGTATTGATAATCTTTGAATCATACACTTACATAATGAACCAAGTCGATCCCAATTGTAATCTTCAAATACTCAATCAAATATTCTTAAAACGTATATGAAGTGAAAGGCTTGAATATTCATGACTTTGACTCACTTGAACCAATCACATCAATGTGACGTAAAACGTTATACTCTGTAGATAAATAATAGATCGAAAGACTTGAATAATTAGTAGTACCATCAAGGCAAGTCGGGACAATTCGTTCCGATTTGTGTTTGTGTCGATTTTTAATTGTTTGATCATTTCAACCATTATTGAACGATACCTTATATGTTTCACTGGTTCTTATATGGTCCTTATATTAAATAGTTATAGGAAATTTTACCCAAAATCTTTACGTTGACTACAATTAATCAATTCCAAAAAATAAACTTAATTATCAATTTGAGATTCCAATGATGGACACAGTAAAAAGTAGCAAATAATTAAAAAACACATAAACAAAAATGAGTAAAGGAATAAAGACCTTTACAATCATGATTTGACACCATAATATTATGACTACTAATTAGTATTCAAATTTGGCGGGGTCATGGAATTATTATTAAGGATAATTATATAAACACCCTCCATTTATACTTTATTTACATAAATTATTCATTTTTTTTACGTCATTATGAGAATCATTTATGGCAATCAAAATGTAAGAATAATTTATATAATGATGTTAATATTTGTGGGAGGTGTGTAAATTTTTAAAAAAAAAAGAGAGAATAATTTATATAAATAATATTGACATTCCTGATGAAAAAATATGAATAATTTATATAAATAAATCATAAATCAAGAAATATTTAAAAATATTCCTTAGTATTAACGACACAATCATTAGTATCCGAACATCTTGTCATGTCAAATTAAATTTCCACGTCAGCTCCAATTTCTTTTTTTTTTTAATTTTTTTTTAATTTTTAGTTTTCTTTTTGGGGGGTAGGTGAGATGAATGTTTTGGTTAGCTAGCTACCTAAAGAAATCAGGAGATGGGTCTTCTTCACCATTCCGCCCACAGGCAAAGGATAGGGAAATATATGCTGCATTCAATGGATTATCATCATGCATGTCCCCTTCATAACGTCAAACTCTGAATTGATGTCCAAAATGTGGTCGGCTTGAAAACGGGTTGGTACCTCATTTTGATTATCGTGATATTATCATCGTATAAATTTATTGGTATTAAAGCATCACCCGCAATTTTGATCCATTGAAAGTTCTAATTTTATTCGATTATTATTCAAAGAACGCCGTATGATGTCCGTAGGGAACAAAAGAAAAGTCGTTTTGTTGTGTTTTGGTATGACGTTTAAGTTGTATGGGTATCTTGATACTTTGTGGTATTAACCATTACATATGTCGGCAGTGAAATATACATTGCAAACGAAAAATTGTGGTTCAAATCGATCCATTCGGATTGTACGAATTTATTTTATTTTATTTAATAGTCAAGTCGAATAATTTTGCGGGTTTAATTTATTCATATTATCTTACAAGTTAATTTGGACTTAAATATACAAAGATGGGTGAAAATATAAAAAAGAAGAACTTATTTGTTGTTGTAAGTTGAGACTTTAAATAAACAATAAAATAGGGATAAACGCATTTTTTGTTCTCAAATATAGTCACTAATGCGATTTTGATACTCAAACAATTAACGTCATAATTTTGGTCCTCAAACTTTAACTTTTTTTTGCACTTTTGGTCCTTCTGTTAACTTTCTGTTAAACTTAACAAAAATTTCATTGAAAGTGGACAAAAATTTTCGAGTTGTGATCCTAATGCATCCACTTTTCCTATTTTCTTCAAACTTCAAAAGAAAATAAACCAAAAATATTAAATTTGAGCAATAAATTTATATATGGGTAAATGTTACATTTGATCCCTTAAGTTTTTTGTTCAGAATCACTTAGCATTCTTAAACTTTAATTTTTATCTCAAATTGGACCCTTTGACCATTCTTTGATGAAAATGTGGCCGGATTTTGAAAATGGTCAGATGGACCAAATTGAGATAAAAATTAAAATTTTGGGATGCTAAAGTTAAGAAATAGATTTGAGGGACTAAAGTGATTTTAAATGAAAATTTGAGGGACCAAATATAGCATTTTACCCTATATATATATTAGTATAATATTTAATTAAGGTTTAATTGTCATACTTGAAATTGGTGGGCAACATCATTAACAATGGTTTATAAATGTGGATGATCTTTTTTATTTTTTATTTTTATATTAATATAGATATAATATAAATAAAATAAAATCGAAAATAACCCTATTAACATTCACCTAATCCTCGGTATTGGGATGGAGAAAGGGACAAAGATACTAAAGGCGTGTTTTTATTATCTGGGGAGTTGGGATTATAATAACAGAAATGAAAATTAGGGATTTTAGTAATCATAAGCGCGACACTAACATGTGAATGATTCCAAGCATAATCGCTTTTCACTCACTACTAATTTATGTTTAAAGTCAATTAGGGATTTTAGTAATCATAAGCGCGACACTAACATGTGAATGATTCCAAGCATAATCGCTTTTCACTCACTACTAATTTATGTTTAAAGTGCGGTTTTATCAATGATTATGATTGCTGGGGAAAATGAGTGGTCCAGATCCGTTTGAATGAAATATAAAAAGATAATTTATGATTGGTAGACTACTTTGGACAACTCATGTTTTAATCTAATAGTTACGATCGAAGTCTTATTAACTAAGTACAAATTTATGGTTTGAGTTCCATCAGAATTGAAGTACGAGTTTTTTTTCACTTTATGTAAATTTATTAGTCTCTGTTAGGTTTTCATGTATTTTTCATTATAAACTGATGAAAATGCCCTTGGGAACTAAGAATTCTAATTTTTTATTGTATTTTATTTATTTTTAATTTTTTTATAAATTAAGTGGATAATTGTTATATTATTTTTTCATTAAACATCAATCGTTATTTGTAATTTTTTAAATAACGAGGGATAGGTCGTTGTAATTTATCCTATTAATTAAGTACCCCAATTACTTAAATACATTTAGTCATGTAACTAAATTAAGTTTAAATTTTAATTAAACAACCACATTATAATTACACAGTTATTTTGTTTATTTGATTTTGGGAGGTAAGGTGCAATTCAGAAGCTAAGCTAGCTAGAGTAGATGCATCTTTCTAGGCACTGTTAAATTAAAGCAGCCGAACTTATTTTTTTCTTTTAGTTGTTATATACAGCATACGACTTTTTACATTATTCAATACATTTGATAAGTATACATGAAAATATAGGAGAAATGTCTATAATACCCTTAATGAAGGGTATTCCGGTCTTTTCGCCCTAGGATCTGCATCCCTTCTACCGGACAGGTTAGAGCAGGCTTGACCCAGACCCGCCTATCCTCTTGAAGACTCAGGCAACGACAACCGTCTGATCATGGATGTAAGCTAGCTGGATAAGGCCATGTGACTCATTCAATAGTATCCAACTAAAGCCTATAAATACCCAAAGATGCTATATTTCAAGGGAATGAAGACCGAGTCTTTTCGATCTACATCTTTAATCGCATACTTTTACCTCGATCCACCTAACTTAAGCGTCGGAGGGTTGTTGTCGGGGACGTACCCGACGAACTCACTGTACTTGTCTTGTTCCCAGGAACCCAACACTTGATTTTGGTGGAGTTAGCAAACTGTGAGGATGCCGCTCATCCAAATCGCTAAATTCGAGCAAGATTAACATTCAAATTTAAAAAATAAATCAGCACATCAATATTTTAAAATTAATAAATACGTTCAAATGGGATAAAAAAAATAAAAAAAAAAACAAACAACATACTGTTACAAAAGCAGACGTACACCGATATTCATGGTTTTTTTTTTTTAAATTATGATATCTCAATTTTATCAATTAAATAAAGGTTGAATGGAAAAATCATGGATTAGAAGTAACTAAAATGAAGGAAATAATTAATTCTGATTAAGCAGATGAAATCCAAATGTTTTATGATCAAAGGAAAAGTGATAGAGGAATAATTATTAATTAGATGTAAGATGGATTAAATAAGTGTAATTGATTGATGGTGATTTAAAGTTGATAAACCTTTACCACCACCATATGACAATGCTACTTTTTCATATGCCTCACACTTTTATGTGCAAAAACTCACATTCATATAAACCATTGTTGTTATTATTTTGTACCTTAGTTTATATTTTTGTGATAAAGGTGGATTATGCTTCTCAGACCAGCAAAATACGTCTTAGATCTTTCAGTAAAGAGATTTACAAAATAAAAAATCGTTAAAATTAAATGTATTTTTGGATTCGTAATTTAAATTATTTGATATTTTTATTTTTTTTAATTTTTTATGATAGTATTTTAATTATATATATATATATATTTTTAATTTTTATGATATTTAATTATTATTTTTAAACAGATAAAACACTCATCATATGGGATCTGAAGGGTTCATTAGCTCTATCCCATCACTTCAGGACACGTTTCTCCCTGCTCCTACAGTGGGCAGCACATGGTACTGGCATCTGATGCCGTGATTGTGGGACCCACTCGGGAGTACCACGGCTCGCTGCATGACAATTGGGTGGTCTACCAACAGGTATCTGCTCCGGCGTTTTATTTACACATATGGGCGACCACAAAAATACTTATCCAAATTAAATTTAGGGGGTGTTTGGTTAAATTTTTTTAAAATATTTTATAAATTTTTATATCTTATAAAATATATTTTAGGAGCTTATAAAATTATTGAATGTTATTTTAAAAATAAGTTTTTAAAGTATTTGAATAAAATAAGATATTAAAACTTATAAGACGGGTACTATTGAAATTAAATAAGTTGTTATTTCTTGACATATTTTATTTTAAATATTTTTAAAATGCTTTTACAAATAGTATGCATTAGTTTAATTTTAAATAAAAATTTAATAGATAATTTTTTTACAATAACAAAAAAAATGACGAATTATTACCTAAATTTTTGAATAAAAATTATACATATATACATTCATGCTAGTCAAATATACATTAAGATAGATATATAATCGATATTTTTTTTTTATTAATGTAATGATTATTTCTAGTTATATAATTTATAGTTTCTTGAATTTATATTTTTCAGTAAATATAATATCAATATCAATTTATTTTTATTTAACTACAATAATTTATTATTAAGTAATAAAGTATTTTCTTTTTTTTTAATATTAAAAAATTTAAATAGAAAAAAAAAAAAACAATTCAATCCTAGAGTGTGTGTGTGTAACTGTATGAATGGAAATATTTTTATATTATGACATATTAATTTTATATAGCTTATAAGATTTTATAAATTTTTTTTTAAGAAAGTTAACTTTTTATTAAAGAATTTATAAGATTCAAAATATTTTATTTTGAGATCTTATAAGCTATTTAAAAAAAATAGCCAAATAAATATTAAGAGTTAATAAGCTTTCAAATATCTTATAAGATGTTTTGAGAAGTTTATAAGTTCAGCCAAACACCCTCTTAGTGAAATAAAATCAATTACACCGTAAATGTGATATATTTATTAACTGATCGCTCATTTTCTTTTTATAAATTATACATTAATCATACCATAAATATATTACACTTATCATATAATTGATTTAGATCCAATCAAATTGAGTCCGGATTAAAATTTCCAAGACAGCAATCTTGTCCTTTTCAAGCATACAAGACAAGAATATTGCTAAGTGGCCTTTACATTACCAATCAATCTTTATAAACTATAATAATAATTGGAGGAATTTAGACATTGAATATTGTGGTGATCTACAAATGTCCATTCAATCAAAATCTTAGTTATGGAATCTTACAAAGACCCTTTTCCCTATAATTATTATTACATATGCATTCCTCACTCTATGGAATACACCCCACATTTTATTTTATTTTATTTGTATTCTTGAAATTATGTACGTCCAGTACAAGTTCAGTACGTTATGTACCAATTATTAATGGACTTATAATTCTGAATTACGAGTTAATGAAAATCTATTATAACTATCTCTCTTTATTTTTATTTTCAAATTCAAATTCTTTAATAATAAAAAATATTTATAGAAAAGAAAAAAAGAATTATTACAGATGATGGAAGGCATCGGAGGGATGGCAAATAAATGCCAGGGGAGTGTGACAAAAATTGCTTCGTTAAGATGTACACAACTATCCATCAATCGGTCACACTCTACTACTTTAAGTAGGAAAAGTAGTGATAAGGGTAACACTATTTCACAACTTTAGTTGCAGGCCATATACATAAATGCAGGGCTCACAACAATTTTATAAATGACTTGATGTAGATCTAACTTGTCAATTTATTGTGATGTAGATCTAACATTTCATATTTTTGGTTGCTACTCTTTCTTCTAGTGGGAGTGGTACGTTTTACGACAATGAACATTTAACATAAAATTAGACGTTATAATTTTTTTGACGTATTAACAAACGTTTTTTACATGTCAGAGTTTAAAATCGTGGGTTTTATTTCCATAGGAAGCAATTTCTATGGATGGGATCATACGTCCGTATAGCTTTTCTTGTGTGGGCTACAATCGAAATGTTGTATGATTTAAAATTTCAGATTGTGCTATGTTTTTAATAAATCACATACAATCACATCATGATTTCAATCATTGACTATCGTAGTAATCAACATACTATGATGCAGAATAAGAGGCGGATGTATTTTGAAAGCGTTTGGATATACGAAAGTCGAAGGTATAACTTTTGCTTCGGGAGGAGCTAAGTGGCGATCTACTTATCGTTTAGTACCCAACCCCTCACCATTATTGTTGTGAGGGATTACTATTCGTTGCAAAATTCCATAGCTTTTACCACTCTTCATACTTTGAATTTTTTCAATTTTCAGTCGACTTCAGTTAATTTTCATATTTTTTATAATTATATTTTGTGCTTGAAACTTTACCAAACTATTACTAGAATATTGAGATATTCTTCGGTCGAATTTCAAGGTTAATTTAGCCGTTTCAGCCCTATTTTACACCAGGTTATGACTATTCCTTTTAAATAACTGCAAACTCTGTTATGAAAATCATTCAACAATAAAATATTTTTACTTCAAATTCGAATTCTCAGAATATTGGAGACGTGTTCTTTTTTATTCCTCAATTTCTATCAATTCGACTCCATCATATTAAGTACCAAATATCAAAGTAGAACACAACTACAACTAAAGCAAAACAACCAACATGCTGATGGCATTTACACTCGTGACCTCAATTACGTCAACTTAGTTAGACCCCGTTGCTATCGACCATAGCTTTTCGTAAATTAACCACAGTGAATCTGACAACAGCCCTTACTATTTTAACTTAAACTGCAAAAAAAATTCCGAACGTAATAACTAAATTCGTATTTCACACAAATTTTCCAATTTAACCTAATTCTCCATCTCAATTTCTATTTTCCCTATCAATTTCATTTGTTCCCACTAAGTGTGAGCTCTATATATATGGAGTTATATCCCAAAAGAACAAACAGCATAAAAGGTGGAAAAGAAATCATGTTTGTACAATAAATAGTGCATATAGGTTAGGTGGTGGTCCATGAAGCTCTTGCAACAACCATGTACTAAAGATGAGGTTGTAATGGTGAAGACCTGTCTTCTCTTATACTAATTATTATTGTTTGGTAGGTTTACATCATTTTCAATTAATGAATTCTTAATTAATTAAGCATAATTGCCTTTTAATTATCATTTAATTCTATAATACAAGATATTTTTGTTCTCCATGTAAATATTATTGATTTAATGTTGTTCTCTCATGTGTTTCTGTGTGTGTTTTTACACAGCATGTCGTACATATGAATATAATATATAGGGATAATTATATTCCCCTCTTTTAAGGCTTGATGTAATTACACGTAAATTCTTTGGTTGAGAAATTACATCTAGCACCCATGAGGTTTGCTTTCGTCTGACAAATAAGTCCCCCTGTGAATCAAGATTAACTGAATTTATTAATATTAACAAAAAAATTGAATGAAAATTAATATTTACCATCGATTGATTTATTACTGATTTTTTTTTTTTTGACTAAACTACTCTTATAACGGTGAAAATGTACCTCCTCACATGCATTAATGTGTGAAGATGTATGAGGATAATTTGATCATAAAAAGATTCATTAACTTTCAATAAATCAGTAGTAAGTCAATTGATAGTAAATATAAATTTTTCAGAGTTTTTGACCAACTGATAGACTTATTTATTAGTGAAAACAAACTTCAAAAATACTATATGTAATTCTCCAAATTACAGAGACTCTACATGTAATTGAACCAAACCTTAGGAGAGAAGAGCGTAATAATCCCTAATATATATTAATATAAATTAGGTATCCTTACACAAATTCTCTTTATTTTTTGCAAAATTACAAGTATGCTCTTCAAAGTTGTAGTTGTAATTATATATACACCTCATATTCAAAAATTTATATAAATACCTCCTGGGATATATTTTACTAACATATCCTCAGGAGATGTATCGTAGTAATATTATAAAAGATATGAGATATTTGTATAATAAATCTTATATCAAAAAGTACGGATGTAATTTACCCTATAAATTAGAATATAAAACGATAGATTATTTCGTGTACGTTGGAAAAATGGTCCGATACATATCATTCAAAAATTCAAATGCATTAAATACGTCAATTACATTAATCATAATTTTAAGGATTCATTATATGAATATTATCTTGAAATTTATTATAATTATAAATATATTTTTTATTATTATCTAACAAATATATCTTATACTGAATTGTCACGAGTAAGTATTTGTTAAATGAGCCATTTTATCTCAAATAATAAAAAATATTTATTATAATTTATTTATTTATTTTGAAAGAGGAGAGGTATGGAGCGTATGGTGAGTTGGTCAAATGATTGAGGCCCCATTTACACACATACACGCACACGTACGCAATTTCCATTGTTAATTCCTGAGATTTTTTCCTAAGAAAATATTTAAAAATTACTCCCTAACTCATTGACTTCTACACTGTTCATTTAATTAAATTAAATACACATCGTGTCGGTCATAAATTTATAGATTTTTCATCATAAGAAAGTCAATGCCTAATATCAAACATAGTACGCAAAACACCATCTTTTTATTTATTACTACTATAATTATTTTATAAAAATGATCAATTACATTAATAATTTTATAAAGAAAAAAATAATTATATAACATCAAGAAATCAACATCCATGTACGTGGGACTCGAATTCAAGATTATTGTCGGTGGGACAATATTTTTATTGATTTCTTAAAACACAATGGTCATTCATGAGAAATTAAATGTGGATTTTATTATTTTGGAAATGGAATTATTTCTTAGTCTAAAATTCCAATAATTTGGGGCGATGTGATGTGATGCCCCACCATTTGAATTTTTGTAATTTGATCAAGATTTAACTCATGTCTTGGCTGTATAGATCATATAGGTGACCATCCTAAGATTTTTACGGGTTGCATTTTGATAATAAATCCATTGAAGTGGCAATTGTCGATGTTGTACTGGATCAATCATATTACAAATGTATGTTGTTAGAATTGTAACGTAATCAGATCAATCATATTAAAAAATGTATGTTATTAGAATTATGACGTAATCGATCACATCGTATCTTTGTGAAACAAAACCCTCCAGTTGTCACTCGGATGAGTTTTTAATTGAAGTCATGGTAATCATGAATCGGAGTCTGATGTGACTTACTTGCAATAATTCTTATACAATTCAGACCAGCCTTTCATTTGATCAACAATTTCGAATTCATTCAAAAACAAAAACACCATCGAAGTTAAAGGGACATACACATTATGAACAGCAAAAGCCTTGGGACAGCTCAATCCAAAACATCGTAGCAACATATTTACATCCACAAACACTTTACCACAGTTCCCCTCCACGTAACACCAAAAATTGAAATAATACTTTACATCTCAAGAGCCCTCCGAACAAACAAACCAGGAAACGATGAAATCGTAATAACGTCACTACTGAGGACCTATATCTAAGTTATCCTCAAACGCGCAAGTATCTCACAAGCAGTATGATGTAGGAATTAACTAATAGAAGAATACAAAATGAGACGAATTAGAGTACTAAAAAGGCTGTCTTTCTTTGCTTGATTCTTGTGGTTATCTACCTTCGTTGCCCATTTGTAGTGATCCGTCCTTCATCAGTTTCAGGCTGAGACTATTGTATCGTTCTCGTGAGTATTGTCTTGATGCCTTTCTCCAGTCTGTGCCCGCCTTCATCATTGCAGCAAACTCCTCATAACTTATGCGTCCGTCCTGCAGAATAATTGGTTAGACAAGAGTTTGAGCATCACAAATTTATAGGGTCTAAGTAAAACTAATCAAATTTTAGGACACCTCAATCAAAATGAATGTCTGAATATCGTGCATGCTTGGTTCAAACGTCCCCTCTAAGATTGTAACAGTTACGTACTCCCCCATTCGGTTTAAACAGGTAGTAATTGATGAGATGTTAAAATGTAACAGTGTTACTGTTTTGTATCTAAATCCCAGAGGGGATGCAGTTTCAAGTTTCTCTTTGTTTTTCTGAGGGGAGGTCTTAATACTTAAAGGAGGAGAGGTGGAATCATTATAGGATAACTTACCTTGTCTGTATCTACGTCTTGAATAATCGCATTAATCACATCTTCACTCGTCTCTGCTTCATCAGCAAGTGCTTCTCTCAGCTCTTCAATCTCTATATACCCACTTTCGTTTTTATCAAAGAACTCGAAAGCTTTCCGGAGATGGTCATCACTGCCCATCTTTCTTAGGTGTACAGAAATGGCGACAAACTCGCCACAGTCGAGATATCCATCCTTATCTACGTCACCCTGTACAAAGAAAAACTTAATCTATCTCCTCCATAACTTGAGAACAAGCAGATACTATATCTAATGGTCTTGCAGCATAAGGGATTCGTACTACATGGGAAAATACATTCTACTGTATCCCGCCTATCTGGAAACAAATATTAGATTTGTAGGAACATTCAACGACAATTTGCAGAACATCCTTATGGTTCATTCTGTCGCAATTCCCAACTATTGAAGGGACCCATGAAACTCTGAAGTCAAGTAGTAAGAACGTGAAAATGACACTTACAGCTTCCATGAGAACTTGAAGATCAGCTTCCGGGATCTGATGACCAAGCTTGTGTAGTCCAGTTCTCAACTCATTAATATCAATCTTTCCCTTGTTGCTCGTGTCCATCAATTGGAATCCCTCTTTTATGCCTGCCACTTCCTCGACTGACAAATGCTCGGCAATCACCTGACATTGGAAAAGCAATTTAGTAACAGAGTGTGATGTATAAGACTTAATTTGCCAAACACGCCTCAACAGTTAGAAGTAAGCAAACATTACCCTTAGAGCTCGTTTCTTCAGCTTATTCATCATTGAGAATTGCTTGAGCCTAGCTCTGACAGATTCACCAAGAGAAACATTAGGAGCACTCTTTGCATTCTGTATCCAAGGATGATCTGCAATGAGCAGCAGCACTTGTCAATAAGTTCTTATGTAACAAAACCAACTACTAAGTGACCAAGAATACTAAGGAGCAAAATGATACCATTTGCCAAATAGGTTATATATGTTACCTAGAACTTCCTGTGCCGTAAGCCGCTTTTTGGGATCAGGGTTGAGCATCTTCTTGACCAGATCCTTTGCTCTATCAGAAACCTTAGGCCAAGGGTCTCTTTTGAAGTCCACAACCGAACGAATGATTGCTTGGGCAACTCCTTGTTCAGTTTCTGCATTTTGATAGCAGTTTATGTCAGGGAATGTAAAATATGGAACAAATATTAGATTGCAAGAATACAACTACACACATTTTCTTTTGTTTTGGATTCGGGTATGATCACGTCATACTACATTACTGTAATTCAAGCATTCTCATATAGAACTAGAAACAAGACTGTGTTTATTAACTTGAGCCACATTGTCGCATGACATTAGTAGTATATTATTAGGTTGTGAAAGTAGAGAACTGACCAGCCCAAAAAGGTGGAACACCACAAAGTAAGATGTAGAGAATAACACCAGCACTCCAAACGTCAACTTCCGGACCATAGTTTCTCTTCAGCACCTCGGGGGCCATGTAGTAAGGACTTCCCACGATCTCATTGAATCTCTCCCCTGCAGAATTTCAAGCAAATAAGCTATAAAAGGGAAGCTAAATAATGAAACTGCCAAATTGACAAATACATAGGCGCGAACCAATGAAGAATATTGGGCATTACCAGGCTTGAAGAAAACTGACAACCCAAAATCAATGGCCTTAAGTGGTGCTGTCTCCTTCTTATTCGCAAACAAGAAATTTTCAGGCTTAAGATCACGATGCATGACGCCATGCTTATGGCAATTCTGCAAAGACGCCCATCATGTTAGAATACAATTTTCATCTTGATTAAAAGATCCAAAGATACAGACTATCGGACTTGACATTAAGAAAGGTGCACATTCAGCAGTAGGTGAAGTAGTTTCAGATAAAGGCGTGTCTAAGTGTTCTCTATTGCTTAAATATTTGTATCCATCCATCCCTGTATTGATTAGTTGTCCGTGGATATGTGGATCAAGCACTCAATTATGCACTAAAGATAATAAATCCCAGTATTCTATAGGAGGAAATCTTGACATTTCATCATCACCAATGCAAACAAGATTTAAAATTTAGAAATCTCAGCAAGAAAGTGCATATCAGATAAATCTTCACCTCAATAACTTCAACAATTGTGCGAATCACGGCAGCAGCAGCCCTCTCGGTATAATGCCCTCTAGCAACAATCCTATCAAACAATTCACCACCCTCACACAACTCCATAACTAAGTGGACAGCATGATCATCTTCATAGGTATCCTTCAAGCTTACGATATTCGGATGCTTAGGCAAATGCCTCATGATTTCGACTTCTCTCCTAACATCTTCAATATCAACTCTAGTCCTCAGCTTCTTCTTTGATATCGATTTACAAGCAAACACTTCCCCAGTAGTTTTATCAGTGCACAGATACGTGACCCCGAATTCACCTCGACCGAGCTCCCGTCCCAGCTCATAGAACTCCTCAATATTATGCCCCGTTGGATTGCTCAACACATAAGACTTATATCCACCATTTGGTACTGCATGACCACCATTATCAGTAGCAAAGGGATTTGGCTTATGTTTCCTCTTAATCTTCTCATCAGAAGTTTGTGGCACTGCACAACAATTTCCCATCTAAAACTTTGTTGCAGGAATCAATCTAATACTTCTCAAAATCCAACCAAAAAGCTCTCCCAACTCCAAACAATCACAGATAATCAAAGTCTCAGCTTTTTCTGATCTACACAACAGAC
>NC_026148.1:917537-922591 GCF_000512975.1 Sesamum indicum | reverse complement strand
CTTAACTAAAGCTTCAAATTTCTGGATCTTCCACCCAATTGGGTTTCTGGATTAGAGCACAAAACAGCAGTCAAAACGACCAAAATGCAATCTTTACTATCAACACCAAACAAGAAGAAAAATAAAAGAAGCGGGTCGCCGTCAATATTGATAAGCTTCTAAATCCAACTACAAAAAGTTCAGATCTTTGAAGACTGAAAAATTTCAAGCAAACACCACCAAGACAACTACCGATTTCCGCAAATTTTCCAAGAAAATAAAGCTGAAAAGAAAAAGGATTTCTTGAAATTCTGCTGATTTGGGAAGGGGAAACTTTGGAATATGCCCAGAACCATGGGATGCTAAAGGAAGAAGATTTAAGGGAATGAAAAGGGTTTGGGTTTGGGATTGGAGGAAAATGTTGAGACAGGGAATTTAGCAAATCATCTCACAAAAGAGATTGTCAAGTGCAATTTTATAGGCACTTTCCTATCTAACTATCTATATTAATTTCTTTTTAACTAATTCTTTCTTTGACTTTATAGTAATGGACAGAATTAAATTTTTAATGTTCTTTTGTTGCTTACTAAGCTGTCCAAGAAAGAACTCAAATGGGCTGATTCATCTCTTTTATATATTCTTTTAAATAAACCCTCAATGGGTAGTGATAAAAGTAAATTTTTTTTTCAAGAATTGGATCGATTTGACTTCACTTTCAATTTTCACATTTTTTATTTTTATTTTTTGATAATTGTAATATTGCATGAATTGAAAGCAAAGGGAAAAGTTGACATAGTAATAATTAAGTTAGATTACATAATACCTTACACTACAAGATTTTTCTTCTTTTGATTTTGCAATGATGTTTGGGGTCCAAATGGGTATTTTTGAAGGTATCATGGGCAAAATAGTCATTACAGTTTGATTTCATAAATATTTGAGTTAGTTAAAGTGTTGGGATGACCTTCTAGAAGCCAACCAACACAAGTTATCCAAGAATTAGCACAAGATGACCTTTGCTTTCCCTAAAATTTTATTTTATTTTTCATAATAATATTTTAATATATTTATTAATAATTTAATATTTATCAAACTGTAGATAATAATATAACAAACAAATATAAAATAAGAAATAAAATTTCAAGAATTATTTGCATGTGTTATTCTTTCCTTCAAAAAATAAGAAAAAACACTCTCTTTTCTTTTAATATTTGAGGACTTTGATCCATTACAATAATCTTTAAATATGTTATTTATTTCTTTTTAGTATTTATTTTTTCTTAATGGATTGACAACTTCTTAGAATGCTAAAACGCGCTTCTTCAAAAGGAAACGCCGGCTACCCGGTCAAACTCGGCGATTTGACTTGGAATATTTATCCCCCTTTTTTTTTTAATTAAAAGAATAACATTTGTGTGTTGTATTTAATTATATATATATTATTTAAATCAGTTTAGGTGTACATTGACTTACGCGCTTTTACTGCATGAGAACATTCCGAAAGAGTCAAACTCTCTTGCAAAACATTTTTCTCGAAAAAACGTGCTTCTCAATATATTACATCTACACACTCCCAATTTCTAATTTATTTATACAAATTATCATACTTTTAAAAATCTAAATAAACATTCATTAAAAACATCAATATTATTTATAAAAAAATCATCCCAATAGTTTAAAAAATCATACATAAACCCCTCAAAAACGTCAACAACATTATACAAATTATCCATATTTTTTTTATAATAAAGGTGATTTCAGTAATTATACAGATAATTTATGTAAATACACTATAAATTAAGGGTGTAAATGCAATTATTCTATAATTAATTATGTACCAAGAATCAGGATTATGTTCCTAGCCATGAAATGGATAATGAATCCACATGAAAAGTCAATGCATATAAGGTGAAGATTACCTCTAATTGTCCATTACATTATTGAATTGAATGGGAATGGCATCTGAGTAGAATAAGCCCACAAAGTAGACTTAAATTCACACACACAGATGTGAAGGGGGCCTCTAGAACATTTGACTAATTCCTCCATATGTTAGAAAAAGAAAAAACAAGAATCATAAGATACTTTTCTTCGATGTTTATTGCCAAGACACATTGTTCTAATCTTGCTACAACAACATATGACAAATAGACCAAAAAAAAAAAAATAACCTTAATATTCTGTTCCATCTGTTACTTTACAGTTGCATCTTATATTGCCCTTTAACGAATATACGTCTGTTTATAAATCATATTACCTGTATATTTAAGTAAATACTTTGTACATATGAAGTGCAATTGAGAGTATCTGAATTGTTTCCTTCGTACAGGTATATGCAGTACCTGCAGAAGCTTCCGTTTTAGTTTTCCTAGGCGACTTATACACAACATGCATGCCGATGTATGGCAGCAGACGGGGCCAGGGATTTTCTGGTCTTCTTGACTTGGAACATGACGACAACCTTCTTCTTCTTGACTTGGAAACAAGTATACAACCAATTTGACTGTTTCAAACCAAGAACGAACTGAAACTTCCATCGACCTGTCCGGTTCTTTTTAAGCACAAACAAATGATCATCGACAACTTTTCTGAATAAATGACCGTAGACAAAGAGTAGATCGTAGTAATGAATTCATAATCAGTAGCCCTTTTAGGTGATCTTAAACAAAAAGATGCTATTCGGCCAAATTTCTATCTGCCTATCCTAGATAATACAGGTTCCTATGTAACAGTGAGTTCTTGGTTCTTGACTGTATATTCACCACATAGATTAAGGTTCAAAGAATTTTTTATCTTTGTATACCAATTGGTTTGATAGTATAAGAACTTCAACTACCGGAGCATCAAAAGTTGTCTGTCCGCTGGAAAAAGTTGGTTCTCAGGGAGAGCAAGATGCAGCACAGATGGACGAGATGCTGTTGTTGCTCGTCTGGAGTGTATCTTCAACGAGATTTCTTTATAAGCTTAGGGTTCTTGCACATGCGGATGCTTGAGGGGGTAACTTCGACGAGTTCATCTTCTTGAATGTACTCGATGCAGTCATCCAGACTGTAATCGAGAGGGGTATCCAGAACCACTACAAGCACCAAGAAAGAACTGAGTCACTAGAGTACTTCATTTGAGAAATGAACAACAATACGAAATCACAGAATTCCAAGTACGAGTAGGTTAACCTATATAGGGTCCATTTAGATTAAGTGGAAGCATTTTGAGCATGAAAAGCCATTTTTACTCCGTCACATTTATACTCCTTAGTTGCATGGTAAAAGTTAAACTGAAACAAATGGTATCCACAACCACATTTAAACAGAGAAAAACAATCTCGGACACACTGGGCAGTTTGGTTTCACCTGTTTGTTCCTTATTTGAACGGACATTTGTTGCAGCCTTTTTCTTGCATACGTTCAAGGATAAGTCACCTGGACGTTGATGAATGCCCACTATTTGACCTTTGTACACGTCAACTCCAGGTCCAATAAACATCTGGCCTCGTTCTTGTGCACTCGAGAGAGCATAAGATGTACTTGTTCCATCCTCAAAAGCAACCTTATAAAAGAAGAGGAAGGTAAAGTTACATTCAGTTTTACAGAGGGACTAACACTTTTGAAGACAATTAAACAAATAGCATTTGCATACCAGTGAACCTTGATCGCGGGTGCTTATGTCGCCGGCCCAATGTCCATACTCATCAAATATTGTATTGAGGACCGCTGTGCCACGAGATACAGTAAGAATAGAGTTTCGCAGTCCAAGAAGGCCTCGTGTAGGTATCTTGTATTTCATCAGAGTTGTTCCTTCGGACCTAGTAATGACACAAGGTTTGATTTCAGTTGCAGATGAGGAAAAAAACAAGAAAGCAAGGCCGAGAGGCCGATTAACAAGAACAAGATTATTCCTCACCAACAATGCTTGTAAAGTGAGAAATAAGTAAAATGTAGATAATGAAATGATTTGAGATTCCATGCAAGCAGAACATGCAAAAAATAGTTTGGAAAGCACAATTGGGGATATATGTTAGTACCCAGTTCCTTGCATATCGACCATCTGTCCACGCCTTCTACCAAGAAGTTCCACTACAGGCCCCATGTATTCTTCTGGTACCTCCACAATTGCAATCTGCAGAAACACCCATTGGAAATTCTTTCTTCAAAAGAAGAGCAACGGACACAGAAATTTCGAGAAATTGTACGTGTGTGACAATCAGCTTTTCAACTTTTAAGCTGTAACTGTAACTACCAAGAGGGTCAGGAAAATTTCCTCTACGTCAGAGCTTCTACTGAATGGATCAGCGAAAGATAGAGGTAACAAAACCAAAATGCCCATTAATTCCTAGACCTGGGAAATCCTATGTCATTTCTACCAAAAGGGGTGTGAATATGTACCAAAAAAAATAAACAATCGTGAATCACCTCATAAGGTTCCAGCAACTTGTCGTCCACTTTTTTGTTGATAACTTTGGGCGGCCCCACCATGAACTCATATCCTTCTCTACGCCTGGGAAAATCGGGCATATTAGAAATTTTTAAAGATGCAAAATCATAGGTTACATGTGGACCCTCTCTTACATGTTTTCTATTAGTATAGTGATATGCAGAGTACCACGTCCGCTGACAATAAATGTATCTGACGTTTCACCATCTTCAACTTTCATTGCCAAATTGCGCTCAAGCTCACGGTAGAGTCGATCTCTCAGATTTCTACTTGTGACATACTTCCCCTAAAATCCATAAAATAGATCTTAGTGGGTGAAAAATGTAAAACCAAACATCAACAAGACTGTGGAAACAACATAGATAACACATCATCGGAAGTTTCACAAAGAGATTTGAAATTGTAAAACAAAAATATTAGCAAAAGCTCCATATTTTCGTTCATGACTGTCATTCATACTGGTAGAGTAAAAGGCTACAACTGTTGAATCACATACCTCACGGCCCACAAAAGGTGAAGTGTTGATTGAGAAAGCCATTCTCACTGTTGGTTCTTCCACCTTTATGGTGGGCAATGGTTTCCCCGAAGTTCTGTCAGCGATTGTCTCTCCAATCTGGATTGGTGGAATACATTTGTTATCATGA
>NC_026148.1:910422-917376 GCF_000512975.1 Sesamum indicum | reverse complement strand
TCACCAAAAGGAAGAACCACATGATTCTCCTAATCCTACCTGAACATCATCAATACCACAAACAGCACAAATGTCACCAGCCTCTACTGTTTCTGCAGGAACTCTACTGAACTTTTCATATACGAAAAGCTCACTTACTTTTCCAAATCTGCATTCATCTTCTGAGGTACAAATCTGAACAAAAATAACGAGTTGTATCATCTATATCGTTGTTAAGGATATAAATTCATGGCAGCTTAATCTGATAATATTTAAAGTTGTTTTTGCAAGTTCAATCTTTATTGGAAAAGGATGGTACACAATCTGTACAAAACTGGAACATGAAATATCTAAAGTACTCTACTTCTCCACCAAAGATAATTGATTCAAACACTCATCTCTTTCTCACCACAACAAGGTTTCCTGTGATTATGAAACAATCCAACCCCTCCAAGGCTTCAGGATATATAGATTCCTCAGTTAAATTTCCATGAGCTAACTTAAAATTGTTCAGCATCAAGTCTTTATTAAGACCTACCCGCACATCTAGTCCTTTGCGCAATATCCCAGCATGCAAACGTCCAATAGCAATGCGCCCTTTATGTTCATCATATTCAATATTTGTAGCCTGCAAACATTTCAAAGTAAAGAATACCACATCCATTAAGAGTAGACCATGATCATTGGGTATTAAGAAATAGGCTCAATCAAAGAATATACAAAGACATGCATAAAGTGAAGAAGAAGAAAAATCAACATAGAACCACCACTAACAAGCATTTGAAGAGCACCATCTTTGGCAATTTGCGGTCCAGGAATGCATCTGACAATGGCCTCAAAAAGTGGTCCAAGATCTTCACCCAAATTTTCGGGTGAAAGTCCTGCCTTTCCTTTGAGGCCACTCGCATAGATAACTTGGAAATCACACTGTAGTAAGAAAAAGGAATCAGTAAAGTTACAAAAAGTTGCAGTTACCATTAATCCATGGTGTCCTTTTGGCTTGTACTCTAGTTAAGACTCCATAGAATCTCACAAAAAGAATATACTGTGTTAACTAAGACCACAACAACATTACTGAAGATTTAGCAAATGAAAATATGCACTCTCTTAAACAACAACATAGAATTATGCCTTGATTGTCATTATCGTAGTTTATGCACATCCAGTCAACCGTATAATCATAAATATACTCAAGCATCGGATTACAAAGTAAGTGAATTCATGATTCACAGATAGGTTAAATGGAGATCTGATACAGACTAATAAAAGATTTGCAACATACATACCTGTTCATCTGATGCATTAAGTTCAATAAACAATTCAAAAGTCGAATTAATGACATAATCTGGGCGAGCCGAAGGCCTATCAATTTTATTGACAACAACCACAACTGCATGGCCAAATTCAAGAGCCTTCTTCAAAACAAATCTTGTCTGCGGCATTGGACCCTCAACAGAATCTACCTACAAACCATAGCATCACTCTTTTGGTCAGAAATGTCATCTTATCTAGTCATAGAAGGCTTCTTAGATTCGAGTAAGGCAAGGGAAAATCCAAGGAATGACAGAAAGAAAAATAACAAACGAATGCTAAAACTGATACCAAGACGAAGGGAGTGAAAGCAAATATGGCAAATCGACCACAAGGTCAAAAAAGAGGAGATAGTACCAGAGGAAGTGGAAATTAATGAATTTGATATGCAACAAAGTGGGATTAGGATATATCAATGCAGATCAAATGAAAATCTAAGTTGTTAGAAGCACAACATAAAGGTACTTCATTCATCCTCTGTCTACATTGCATCTTACTCTGCAATTATCCTGATCTCATAGTCGTCCATATAGTAATTACGCCGATTCTCTGAATGAAAAGCGTGCAATGTAATAGAATAAGTGGCACAAAGATATTGAATGCATCTTCACGAAAGCGGTTTATAAGGAGGATAAGGTAAGGGAGGGATTCTAAAGAAACCCCACCATCCACATATCAAGAGAAATAAAAGGTGAGGCAACAAATTATAAAAATGAGTAAGTTAAACTCATACTTTTTGCATCTTTTGTTTTTCAAATACTCCATATGCAGCATGGATAGCTATTTAGGAATTGTTCGAATTTAATCTGAATATATAACGATCCACATGAGGCAAACTAAGTGATAATCAGAAAGGAAAGAAAGGAAGTACCACTAAAAGAACTCCTTCCACCATGTTGAGTATGCGTTCCACCTCGCCTCCAAAGTCAGAATGACCTGGAGTATCAATGATATTAATTTTTGTATCATTATACGTAATGGATGTGTTTTTGCTAAGTATTGTTATTCCCCTTTCACGCTCTAAGTCATTCGAATCCATTATCCTCTCTTGTACAAATTGGTTATCACGAAAAACCTGCATAACAGAACACAGTAAAAGGATTCATCAGATCACCTAACCAAAAATGGGTCACCAATTGGCAACAGCTACACAAGAATTTCAAAGTTCCAAGAATAGAAACCTTAGATTGCCTCAACATAGCATCCACCAGAGTGGTCTTCCCATGATCTACATGTGCAACAATTGCTATATTTCGTATATCATTTCGCCTTATCAACTGGGTCTTTTTCTCTGAGACAATCAAATAGAACAGTTATCAGGACAGGATGGAGTTCTGCCATTTCTAAGAATATGATGTGCCACAATTACCAGGAGCATGCAAAAACAGGTGGCGTTCGTGCATTCAGATGCAAACATAACGCCAAGAAGTACAAGTACAAATTACAACAATCCAACATTTTAATTATGCTTCGACTTTACCACCTTCTAATCGCATCAACACTGCTCCCACATAAGCAAAAAACTGATCAACAGCCATATAAAGGACTACATTTAGCAAATTCATATATTAGAAACAACATCATACATTATCATCTCCGACAAAAACCCAAAATACACACAATCCAAATGAATACACAAATTGTCACCAACAGAGAAACGAGGTTAAGCACGAATTCATTAGCTTGAAAATTATTCAGTTCCCTCGGCATACAGAAAAAACTGAACACAAGTTAATGTTTTTCCTCATATAACCTAATACACCCCAGCAAGATCACAAGTGACTAATAACGCATAAAAGAACAAAGGAATTCAAGAAAGTGACAAATAATCATACGCATAACGCATATTTACATCAACAAATCATATAGACATACGAATATGCAGACAGAAAGTGACTAACAACGCATTAAACACAGAAATTCAAGAAAGTGAGACAAAGGATTATGAGTACCAGTGGCGGCATCTGTGGCTTGAGAAACAGAGCATTTGACAGAACTCCGAAGAGGGATTATTGCAGTCTTTGCTTTTGTCCTAATAGATAAAGAACTGCCAAGGAACTGTCTTTTCAGCCAAGAAGAAGTATAAATTGAGTTACTTTTAGTGGGCTCAACGCTTCTTGATGATAAGAGCAGAGTTTTTGAAGTGAATTTGGAAGTGGGGTGAGAACCAACAGCCATCTCCATTGCTCTCTCTCTCTCTCTCTCTACTACTCTTTTCTTCACTGCTGTGGATTGAGAGATGGAGAGAAAGGGTAATGGAGGATGGGGCTATGGTTTCAAGTGGAAGTGAGAGGCTGTTATATCCTTTCAACACAAAGAAAGCCTCGTCACAAACAAAGAACTGAAGAACAATAGCGGCCACTGTTTATTTGGATTTAATATTTATTATTTTTGTTACGAGTATTTAATTTCTATGGATAAAATCTACAGAAATCTCATTTTCACTCATAAACTGCATTACTTATACCAAAATACTAACTTTTTTTATATTATCAAAAATATCTTTATGTATTTTCAACCACTTCTGTTCAATTTCTTCTTTTGTATATCTATCTATACTAATACAATACTTTTACTTATAAACGACAGTTTGTAAAATAGCAATACTAATTCTTTTTATACTGATAATATTGCTAAATTAATTTATTAATTTGTTTTTTTAAATATAATATATTAATTTATATATTTTATTTTTACTTATAATATATTTCAGGTATAAATAATTATTTATTATATATACGAAATGACGGCGTGACGTAACAGCTAGTATGTTAAAAAAAAAACTTCAATTAATTTTGATGGAATAAAAATTTTAATTAAATAATATTCTTTTTTTTTTTTCAGAAGGTCCAAATATTTATTTGGATAGGCCTGAAATGGTCCAATTAATGGGCCATACTCAGTTTCTCAATTTCTTAACTCTTAGGTCTGCAATGCATGAGCCCAATATGGCATGGCCCAATTACTAGAAGCATAACTAATTTTGTCGAAAACTTCAAATCCGAATCGAATTTGATCGAATTTGAATTTATCGCATTGAGAGAGTGCTTCGTCTAACCAAATTTGGTCTAAATAAGAATTTTTTCTAATTCCGAACAAAAAATTATGATAAATTCTCAGACTTTATTCCTAATAAAAAATAATTCAAAATAATAACATACGATATCCTGATATTTAGGTCTCACTATCAACTTCCAGTGACAACAGCGATGATAAATGGTCTGATCTTATCATATGATTTTTGTTAATTAGTTTGGTAGATAAGAGAATAAAGGAATATCAAGAAAAAAATAATAATACTATCATTATTATCAATCATTCAACATAATTTTTTTCGGGGGTTACAAAATATAAAAGTAGGATGACACTGCCAGTTTGTTTAAAAAGATTTCGCCTATTTCTGTACAATAATCTCGATCTTTATTACAAACCCTATAAAAATATTATTGTACTATAAATTTGAAAGACAAATACATGCTAAGTTATATATTTAGTCTTGATAAGTACCTTAACAAAAACGTACATTCTGTATTATTGGTACGACAGTATTCGATTTTTACCACTCTACCGGAACATTTGATGGTAACATATTTTTACTATGTTTGCATGAAATTGACCAATAGTGTCCATCAAACTAAGCACAAAAGGGACCAATAGATCCAAGAAAGATAGAATAAAGAACAAAAAGGGTAAAAATAATTAAAATCCCATCATTTGGTCTAAGGGAACTTTTGTTGAATACTTTTATTTTTTAAAGTGTGTGATATATATGTGGATGCATCACTTAGATTTGAATACATTTCCTTTCACTATACACACAATCATTTTCATAATTCATGTTCCAATGAAATGGCAACCATCTGTACCACAATTTTTGTTAATATTTTTTTTTTAAAAAAATAAATAATTAAAATTAATGGACATGTGTCATATTCCACCTTCACACAATCACACTTCCATTACATCAACCATTTTTTTTTAATTCTTTTTATTAATCCCAAGAAAGGCCAATAAAGAAAAAGCAATTCTTTGAATTACTTTCTTTTAATAAAATGATTTAATACATCAGAGAATAAAAAATTAATATGATGTAAATTCGTTGTATTGATAACGCTGATATAATTTAGTAAGTAGATCATGTGTTTGATCCCTCTAACATGTACGAGAGTTTTGTGTGACGTACGGGTTGAAAATTTTGATAATTGAAGTCGAAATTTATTATTTTTTTTTATAAAATATATATATATATATTAGAATTCAATTAATGAATCTTAGGTTAACACATATATATTATTAATATATTTATTAGAATTTGATTTTCAAGAATTTTCTGGATATGATTAGGGCTTCTTTGATTTTTCTTACATGTCAAAATCACTAGACAAATTAGTAAAAATTAATTTTATAGTTCTTGATAATATTGATTATTGCATGAGACGTGGGCAATCTAGCAACCTAATTGTCACCAAGCACTAATGTTGACCGTACACGTGGTCTTGATCACTTGGGGTGAACAATGTGGGACCGATGAAGGAAAATCCAGCCAATGGGAATTTGCCATGTCTATTGATTCAAAGCTCTTCAAGCTTATTAGAGTGCGCCGCGTGTGTAGATTATGACACGCCCACCAGCAATTACCTAATCTTGTGGGCTCCACCAAATGCAAAATGCTTCGGCCGACACTCCCAAAAGACAAAAGTTTGAATGGGATTCTTTTGCAGTCAAGCCCCCTCCAATTATTGGATAATTTCACTAATCCCACCTAACTTTTTGATTTGCAAAACTAAGCCACAAATTTATGGTAAATACAATTTTTGGTTTATATATTTGTTATACTTAATCCGAGTTTCTTTGTAAGTGATAAACGAATCAGTTGCACTGCTAATTCAAGAATGTTAACAATTATTCGACCCATCAATATCAACAACGTTTTTTTTGATCGATTTAACACTTTTTTGCAATGAGATAACTCGTCAAAAGTTAACAAATTTTTATGGTAACATATTTTTTTTGATAAACAAAATCAAGTCATATCCTTGAAAAAATAATTAATTTCTATGGCACTAATTAATAAGCCTAATAAATCCGTATCATCTATACATTTAAAAAAATATATTTTATACATATAACACGTACATGTGATAAAATTCACATTTTGTAGTTTGAAATAGAAGATTTTGTTTGCTTACGCTATAAGAAATTTAATATTAGCTGCCAAGGTTAAAAATAAATGGTTGTAGTAAATATTCATTGATCTCGCAATGATAGTTGGCTATAATTTTTTCAAATATGGTCTAAAATATTTGTTATGACTAAAAATTATGGCAAAAATATTTAATTTTTATGATCGATAATTTAATTTTTTTAATTAATTTTTGTTTTACCATGATTTTATGACATAGCGAATAATAACGTTTATGTAAATAAATTCAGTTTGAAATGGATAATAGTTTAATAAGCATAAAATAAAGGGGCCAAATGGTAATATTGAGGAAATAAAAGTTGCAAAGATTGATGACCAATCACAATATCCAAGTTGTAAGAAGCAATCAATTCCAAAAACGTTAGTACTGCATCTGCATTTGCATTTGCATGCATGTGTGGTTCTTATGCCTTCCACTCTTCTCATCAATGAAAACAGACTTGATTAGGACAATCATATCA
>NC_026148.1:904522-910412 GCF_000512975.1 Sesamum indicum | reverse complement strand
CTATTTTGTCACAAACTGAGAATAACAAATCTCAGACACACACACAGACAACTGTTAGTCTGTCTTGCTAAATGTTGAATGATCAAAGAGCCATAACCATAGCCAGCACAAGTAGGAGCAGCCATCTTCAAGAAGATCAGCAAGATGATCAGGGATCACCTATCATCAGAGACATCCATGCTCTAACCCCACCGCGAGCCCCCCGGGGCCCACGTCGCGAAGCTTGGGAAACTAGCAGCCATAGATCATCATCCCTCTCCATGGCATCATCCACCACTGAGGGTGGTGAGAATTTCACTAGCATGAGTAGGGAATTCAGTGCTCTTGTCCTTGCGGGCTCCACTATCGCCACTGAACATGAGTCGGGCTCGAATAATTTGGGCAGAATAGGGGAGGAGGAGAATTTGCACGAAGAGACCAACCCCTTGGCGATCGTGCCGGATAGCAATCCATTGGATCCCGTGCAGTCGCCAAGGGGTAGTGGCGGTGGCGACGGGCTCATACTTAGTACTATAGTGAACAGTAATCACACCGGCGGTGAAGTAACGGTGCAACGAGTGAAGAAAGAGGAGGTGGAGTCGAAGATTAACGCTTGGCAAAACGCTAAGATCGCCAAGATCAATAATCGGTTTAAGCGCGAGGATGCCGTGATCAAGGGATGGGAGGGCGAGCAGGTCCAGAAGGCCAACTCTTGGATGAAGAAAGTTGAGGTATATACTAATACTTGATGAATTTCCATAACAACAAATGAGAAGATGCATGCATGGCTTTTAATTTCTTGATTATATCATCTATTTTTCCCTTTGCTAGTTACTGATATGATCTTTTAGCTTTAATTCCTGCAAAACTAGTTGAAATTTAGCGATGATTAATTAATTAAGCAGTTAGTTTGAACTGCCCCTTCAACTATTTTAGACATTTCTTGATCATATGTTTGGTATCTTTTACTTGTTCACAGTTCATTTGATGCAAATTCTATACATGTAGCGTGTATATGTGAACTGTAATTCGGTTAAGGCATCTGAAACGGAAGATACCAATCAAGTTTTGAGGAAGTTTAGGTTGCACAAATTGCCTCCGACTTAAGTATAAACATAGTCCTCTGCTGTCCGAATTTTGTCTATTACTAGACCTGAGCTACAAAAGACTACGTAGTATGGATCAACTCAAAAAATCTGTGAATTTGTAGAGGAAGCTGGAGGAGAAGAGAGCAAAAGCCCTGGAGAAAATGCAGAATGACATTGCAAAAGCTCACAGGAAAGCAGAGGAGAGGAGGGCTTCTTCTGAGGCCAAGAGGGGCACAAAAGTGGCCAGAGTTCTTGAAATAGCCAACTTGATGAGAGCCGTTGGCCGACCGCCCGTCAAGCGCTCTTTCTTTTGAGCAATACGTACACCAATACTCGGCTAGCTGGCATAATTAGTCGTCATATGTAAATATAGTTTGCAAAATACGTGTGGAATGCATTCGAAACTATGAGTTTTGTAAGGTTATATGGGGGGGTCCCTTCACTTTTTGAACCTTAAGGGTTACCCCTAATCCTTTGTGTGTTGAGTGTGGCATTGGAGAGTTGAAGAAACCAAGAACTCTGTGTATGAATGATGATGTGTATGTCAGTTTTGTGCTTGTGAGAAAATTCACAATCACTCTACAGCATAAAGATTGTGTCCTACACTTCTCCATGCTGCTTTGTCTTTTTGCAAATAAACTAACTCAAAGTCCTAGAGCTCTATTCTAAGTCTCGGAACATCACAATCATTTTTACAGCTCTGCCCTGAAATAACGGCCTGGATTCTGCTGGACCGGCTGCAGGTACTGAGGCATTGTTGGTCATGAAAGGTACGTACCCCTGCCTGAAATTGATGCACAAGGCCTTGATTTTGCTAAGGCTGCTGATTTGCTGCATCATGGACCTGGTAATTCGTTCGGCATCAGAAGCACTCTTGGGAATGTAGTAGCTGCTGCTGTTGATGATCATCAACAATGTCATACCGATTTGATTCAGAGTTATTTTAGTCCCAACATTTCTCTTGAAGACCTTACATAACACCCACTCCTCCAACTGCAACAGAGTTATAACATCAAACCATTTAACTCTGTATTTGGAGGATGCCCGACACAAACAACTAACAAACTCATACATCTATAATGACAATTTTTGTAATTCAGAGGATCGAATTCGACAAATAAGTTTGTTTGTTCCTTTGGTCTCTTTTGGTGACACCATGCAACTTCATTCATGTCCTCCATCAGATCATATGATAGCTCTGGACTCTGCAACTTTAAATTAGGAATTGTTCTGTGGTGGATTTTCTATGTAATAGGTTTTGAGGATTCCTGGGGAATGTGTTGAGTTCAAAGGCCTAGATTTTGATTTACCGGTTGCTGCCGCTGTGGGTGAAGATAACCAAGTTTGCTCGAACCAAATAATTCAACAGGTCATTTTCTCTTGAACTATACATCAATCATCTACAAATATATACAATTGCCGTATAATTAATTCAACTTCGATTTGAGTTAGAATTTCGTGTACGTGAAAATCAGCATTATAAGGAAAGTGATAAAAAGTGACCATTTGATTTTCCGTAGTTGAGGGTGATTCAGAGGCATTGGTCTAATTGTGAATTAAAAAGTGGGAATTAAGAATTTAAGATCAGAAGCAGCACAATTGGTATGTGGGCCTAAGTTTCTATGGGCAGGCAACAGAGTTTGGGCTGGTGATGAATTACCCCATTTGACTACTATGTTAATGGGCCACATAACAATTGAGAAAAAAGAAAAACATGTAAATTATTTTTCTAAGAAGAAACCTTGTTTTTGTATTTTTACATCTTATCTGTGTGTTTTTTTATTTTTCAACTTTCTATATATAATATATATATATATTTATAAAAAAGACATAATTTGACAATAAACAGTAATTTTTGTCTCCAAAAAATATAACATTAAACATACAATATTTATATATAAAAACATATATAAAAGAGATATAATTTGACAATGAACATTGATTTTTGTCACCCAAATTCTAGCATCAAACCTACACTACTTATTTTAAAATATTTTAAATTACCTCAAAACACAAATGCAAACATACCATTTATTTTCAACACACATATCTCCAAAACACAAATCCAAACATAAAGCCTATTTCTTGTTTTTCCCTATATTTTCTAATAAAAAGAAATAATAATAATGGGACAAAAAGAGAGCAACTTTCTAATAAATTATTGTATATGTTGTTCTAAAATTTGTATCAATTCCACGTCTGATTGTTGTAGTACTAAATAATGTCAAATGATCTCCAGATAAGTCATCCTCCAAATGAATATACCACATTTTGGTACATTCATAGCAAATTAAGATGTATTTAATTAATTAATTAATTATAATTAATGGGGTCTACTTTATCTTTATTTTTAATTTTTCTTATTTTTTTTAAAAAAGTGAAAATTAAAAAAATAGGAGGTGTGAAGAATTTTGGAGAAAATGTTAAAAAAAAAATAGACTTTTTGGTTCATAAAAAAGTTTAGAAAATAAATAAAATTATAATTTATAATTCATAGTGACATATTAGATTAGTTGTTAGATTATCATTAAAATCGAAGTATCGGTATATCTCAAACAATTAAAAAAATATTTATAATTATTCCAAAATCTCATGAGAACTAATTATAATTTATCACAAATTTTAGGATTAATTACATTTAGACCCCATCTGAAATATAAAATTACACTTTGCGCATAAAATTTTCTGTTTATACATGACTCCCTTTCGTTAGTGTTTGGACAAAAGATGTCGACGTTAGCAAAATAAATAAAAAATTTATATAATTTTTTTGTCAATGTCAGTATTTTTCGTCCAAATTTTAATGAAAGGGTCAACTGTAACCAATAATTTTTTAAAAGAGGTGTAAATGCAATTTTAAAACTTCGTCAGAAAAGAATATAATTTCATATTTTTAGAAGAGATCTAAGTGAAATTAACTCTATATTTTATACCTAATTTTGTACAACATGTAATTAATTGACCTAGGGTCCTATTTAACTAACCTAATTTCTTGGGACGGTACTAAATTGAATTTACGAGGTACGATTGACTCTGCTGATACCCCTATTTATTATTATTTTTTTAAAAATTATCTATACTAATAAAAAGAAACTTCATTTTTATTAAAAAAATAGTGGTCTTACATTATGATATCAAGTTTTTAAATTTTCGAAAATATCCCTTACGTGTTTTTCAATTATTTCTATTCATTTTTTTTTCAATTTAAATATCTATACAAATATAAAAAAAAATTATACTCATAAATAACGGTTTGTGATATTACGACACCAAAATTTTTGTGTGTGGATAATATCCCTAAGTTAATTTTCTTTTATTTATTTATTTTTTGAAATGTGATATGTTGTTTATATATTTTAATTTTATATATAATATATTGTAAAGCATAAAAATATATTTATTATATGTACGTAAAAATGACGTGCCATAATGATTAATTTGAAAAAAAAACTTTCAAAAATAAAAGATAATTAATTAAATTGTAAAAAAGAGAATTAACTTTTTATTAATCATATTATTATATTACACTTATTATATAATTAATTAAATTGGAGTATAGGGCAATTGAGATTAGAATTTGGGTGGGCAGAATGTGAGCGCTATAAGGGGGAAAGGGAGCCAAATTTACGAAAACCTGAAAACAAGAAAAGAGAAATATAGAACAAAGGACGAAGCCGACATCGTCCTCAAATTCAAGGTTTCGTGAATTGAATGCAGCCAAAGACCACCTCTCTCTCTCTCTCTCTAAAACACACACACATATACACGCGCAGAAGCACAAGCACACACGGAGTTAACAGTATATATAATATAACCTGGGCTTGAAATGTGGGAGAAAATTCATCCCGAGAAGGTTTCTTTGCAGATACCGCTTCTTCTTGCTCTAGATTTCTGACTTTACAATTCTAAGTTTTTCTTTTCAAGACGGTTGAATCAGCTTCACGAGGGAAAACAAAGGGCAACCCGGAAAGGAGAAAAAGTGTGAAGCTCGGAGCTTGTGTTTGTGTAAATTCCCATTCGAAAGGTATTCGTCATTGTATTTAGACGAAACTGATGGTTTGATCCTGAGCTTCTAGGAGGTTCCAGGTTCAAGATTTTATTTTCTCCTTGCTCTGTGCATTGAGATAGAGGAAGATTTGTGTGTTAATTAATGGGGTTCTTGATTTCTTCGTACAAAGCAGCAAAATGTGTTATATCTGGTTTATATTATTGTAATTATATGTTAAGGCATCCGGGCTGTTGTTTCTGATACCTATCTTCACCTTTCTTGCCATTCTTTTCTTCATTAATATTTGATATTATTGTGTGTGCGTGTGGGTGGGCAGGGGTGGTGTCAGGTGTTTTTGGATGCAGGAGTTTGTGAGTTAGGAGTTGGAAGGGGCATTTTATGCTTTTTGGTGTTGAAATGAAACTTTTGCAATGTGAGCTCCGAATATCATATACCAATTTTGATCTCTTTTATCATTATGTTTTTTTAACAGAACCGCTGATTGGTGGGTCAGTTGTATCTATGGTGAGCTCATATTTTTCTGATACCTTGTTGTTTAAGGGAAAAATGAAGTGAACAAATGCTTTTGTTAAATGAAACAGATGGATGAAAATGGTTGCTTTCTAGTCTTTATTGTTTTGATTATGCTATCATCAGGGGGAAGCTCCTGCTTTTGTTGTGGACAATCTCAATGCCAATTTCCCTAATGGGCTTCACTCAAAGTCTAAGGGATGTGAGACTGCTATTGATATCGGCAACAAAACAGTATGACGATCCACTTATTTGAAAAATACCCCCCCCCCCCCCCCCGGGTTTTTTTTTTTCAAATATTTTT
>NC_026148.1:891737-904216 GCF_000512975.1 Sesamum indicum | reverse complement strand
GACTCCCCCTTTTTTTAAAAAACCCCCCCCCCCCCCCCCGAGTGTTTTCTCTTTTCCAAAATGTTTTATCATCGATAAGTCTTCAACCTTTTTAATTTGGTCCAGTATGTAATTGGTGCATCTACTGAATCTGCATGCACAATTGGAATTCAAATATTCAATAAATCTACAAGCGATTGGTGAGCTTCGAAGCATTACTTAAGTTCATTGGTTTATTGCAGTTCTCCTTAAGTTTAGAGTTGAGCAGACTAAGAATGTATTATCTTTATAGGGTGATCCCCGTTGTGTTGGGAACAAAGCCCAAGCCATCAAAGGGCCACTCAGCTATTGTTTTAGATGAAGACCGAATTTTGGTTATCAAGGGGAACACAACCTCTGATGATAGCTTTTGGTTTCTAGAGGTTGGTGTTTTTGCTTGTCAAACGATGATAATATTGTGATGCATTTACTTTCTCTCTTTCACCTAAGAGTTTCTAATTGTGGAGATCACTTATTTCTCATGTACTTTTAACCAGAAAACACGGTGAATCCACGTTCTTTATGTATAGTTTAGTTCTAGTACTGACTTCTTGACCTTTTTTTTCGATGCAGGTGAATACTGCTTTCGTTAGAGAGCAGAAGATGAGAATGGCGACTGAAGTAGTTGCTTGGAGTAAAGGGGTGATTGGCGAAGCTGCAAAACCCATTGTTATTAGCGGACCTTCCGGTGTTGGTAAGGGCACCCTGATATCCAAGCTGATGGAAGAATTTCCATCAATGTTTGGATTCTCGGTAAGCCACACGACACGGGCTCCAAGAAGCAATGAGCAGAATGGTATCCACTACCACTTCACTGAACGCAGTGTCATGGAAAAAGATATAGAAGCCGGAAAATTTCTTGAGTATGCAGCTGTTCATGGAAATCTCTACGGAACCAGTATTGAAGCTGTTGATGTGGTTGCTGACAAAGGAAAGGTAAAACATTTTCCAGTTCTGTAATTGAATTTAGATTCCTGTACCAAGTTAAGATTGGTCTGACTTGGGCTTGTGGCTTGACACTGCTCGTGCAATAAAGGAGAACGAATAACATATGCTTTTTATTCTAATTTATGATTTTTATTGTGGTATTCACAAAGTGTTTGTACATCAGAATGATTCTCTATTTTGTAAACTTAAGGGATGGTTTATGTGATTTCATGTAGAGATGCATCCTTGACATTGATGTTCAAGGGGCAAGATCTGTGAGGGCTAGTTCTCTGGAAGCCATTTTTATCTTTATCTGTCCTCCCTCATTTGAGGAGCTTGAGAAACGCCTTCGCGCGAGGTGGGCTAGCTTAGAGCCATTTTAAATGTTTTCACATTGCATCTCCCATTATTGAGCAAAGATTCATAATTATGTGTACAGGGGGACTGAGTCAGAAGAACAGATCCAGAAACGACTCCGAAATGCCAAGGCAGAACTTGAACAGCGAAACTCACCTGGCCTGTTTGATCATATTTTGGTTAATGATGACTTGGATACATGCTATGACAAACTTAAGGTGAAATTTGCTCCTTGATATTGGATTTGGCATCTTATATGTCATTGTAATTCTATTCTTTGTATAATGCTGAGGTCATATCTTCTGCATCTTTTAGAAACTCTTAGGCCTTGCTGATGGTGTCAAGAGCACTCAGGAATCAGGTTAGTTCGTCAACTCATTATATCATTAAATTTCGTTGCGGACATCAACTTTACTTATGCCAAGCTTGTTTTTGTAAATTTGATTGTTGGTGCTGCATTGTGATCCAGTACTGGAGCCGGTTCAGATGTCTTTGGACCACATGGTTTCGAAAACCGGACACAAGATCCTGATAAATTGTGGTGTGAGAGAACCAGAAAAACCAGCTGAGAACATGTATGTTAAATGCAGCTAGCATCCACAACGGTTCATAGTCCTGTGAATTTGACTACTCAATGTTTTCTTGTAGGTTTGTGCTGGATTTAGCTTCGATGAAAGGTGGGGCCCCCGGACGGACAAGGGGTCTGAGATTTTTCACCATAGATCCAACCTCAAATGGCGTTGATGCCGAAGTGCTGAGCTAACACCTCAAAATTCTCGACTAACGTATTTTTACCTCATTTTTTTCTTTTAAATAATTATATTTGTCATTGAAAGTGATCGAGTAGAAAGCTATTATGAGGGAATATAGCTTATAGATAATGTGGAGAAGGAGCTTTCGAGCTACTTCTTTTCCATACGGGAGAAATGATTCCTAATACATGACAGGAGCTAACTTGTTATCCTTGTTACGATTGGAACACAAGAAAACATTACCCCTCTCTCAGAATACGAAAGAAAGACATTCAATTTGGGTGTTCATGTTCGATTAATTCTCTGAATTTTACATTTCTGCCAAGCTCTGAGGCTTTTTCCTGCTTGCGGATAAATGCATTGGATCTATATTTCCATATGCAGAAGAATCCTTCATTTGTGAATTTGGATTCTTGGAATGTTGATCATGATGAGTAATGGTTCGTAAGCTGTGACAACAAGTTAATTGACTTGACTAGCAAATTAATGTGATGGCCATTTGCAGGAGTCTTCACTCATTTGCTATGCCCACTTGCTAAAACTATCAAGGGATTCGTTACGGATTTGTCTCCATCAAATTGTAGAGAGGATCTTTATCTAATCCCAACTTGCCTCACAGGAAAATTCTTACTCAGATGAGTTTAATCAGACCAATTAATTATAAGATAAGTATAATATACTCGTTTTGGAATTGGTGTATAGTTAAAAAAAAATGATGAATAAAGCTTATCATGCGATTGATTTAGTTTGATTAAATTTGATTTTAAGTAAGATTTTTTTTTTTTTGCTTTGGAAGAAAACGAACATAAAATTCGCCTTTCTTGAACATAGGAGATTTTCTCTACTGACTCTTGAAACAGAGAGATCGATCACCAAAATTTATAAATTACATCTTAAAATTGACTTCATGCATTCTTTTTCAGGTGGATTTTAAGCTCATTTCAATCAAAAGCCTTAACAAGAATTTAAACGTGACTTGTAAATTTCGAACTCTCATATTTGCTATAGGAGACTAGATCCTATCCCCACATGGTGCGCCTAGCAGCTGTGAGAGTGCAACCAAACGATTCTGCATCCAACTTGAGGCTTTTATCTCAATTCGGAGCCCACTACCACTGAGCCAACAGCGACAGCCGCGGTGGTGGCCGCCGACTGTGGCCCCAAAGCAAGCAATCACTCACAGTTTTCCAGCCTGGTTGTCGGTCAATTGGCTTCTAGAAACTACCTACTTTTCCACTGACAAGGGACTGATCAATTTTGTGTGTGGGATAAATGATTAATAGAAGCCGACTAGATAAAATGTTGGATAAGTTAAATTAATAATTTTTTTAGTATTTATGGTAAAATGTGGAATAATCGAAGCGAGCCTGATTTTACGATCACATCCTCGAATCCAAAAAGATATTAGATCTTATCCAAGTCCTCGTGGGTTATAGTCTGCCGTCATTTTTCATATGTCAAAGATACATAGAACTACAATGCCCAAACTACAGGAAACAAAGTTCAATTATCTCCAAACTTGGCTCAGTTTCAGTTCAACGGTTAAATCTTATCTAGACGAAGTTGTGATGGAACACTCCTCAAATGAAGGAAATGCACGCGCATTCGAACATGACGATATGTCCAAGATCAATATTGTCCATTCATACTAGGATAAAGGACAAATCAAGAATGCATTCGAGATGTGGGCTCCAAGAATGCATGGCGCATAGTGTGGGTGTGTTGCTATGTTTCTTTTTCATTTTTCAGTTGCCCATGATTTCATGTCCCCTTTCACATAGAACAACACATTCACACACAAACAGTGTTGCAACACCAAGGCGTTATAACAAACCATCATTCTGTAGTTAAATCTCACATAAGATCATCTCAAGACTTATTTTGACAATAACTCACTATATAATGTACACAGACAGCGTGGATCCATCGTCTTAGATAATCTAATGAAACATCATCATACCATGCATGTCGACAAATTACCTCTAAACTCCGTCACTTAAAAAAGTCATCACCCCAAGAAGAAATCTTTAGGACAGGTCCATTGCAAGAATTCTGCATCCTTCATTTCTTCAAGTGAAAATTTCTTGAATTCATTCATACTTGTGGATGGCTTGACTACTCTGGAAGAGGCCGAGGATGCATATCCTGAATCTCGTGAACAATGGAGGGTATTTGATAGAGAAGAGTCCCCAGTGCTTTTGGCTTCCCCATGAGTAGCATTACCGGCTGTGCTATCAGACTTCTTCGTGTTGATAAAACGTCCCCCGCATCCTCTGGCTCGTCTCAGGGCGTGCAAATGCCGAGATTCATGGAGATAAGGCTGAAAAGAAGAAAGATGCATAAGTAAATTAGGACTTTAGTGGTTTAATTAACATCAGCAAGTGATGTGTTATGTAATCTAAGAATTCATAAACTGAACCTTTCTGACTCTTGTCACTTTATTTTCCAACTCAGCCTTTGCCCGCAGCTGTCTCCGCCTCAGAATTCCATGGTATTGTTTGGCATTCACATAAACAGGCTCCTCCAACGTCAATGCTAAGGATGAAGCTGTTCTACAATGAGGAGCTCCATGTAAGTCTGGACATATCTGAAAGAGATTAACATAATCATATATGAGACTCATCAAAGAGAAAATTGTTACAAAAATTCAAAACTCTTTAAACGGTAACATCAGATGTCTGATGCTGAATTCTGACTTGTTTAGCTTATTTAAATTTGTCTTGATAAATTATATCTCCGAAGCACCATTTATGGAAACTAAGAAGGCAATTCTACCATTACATAATTACTCTACAGCAGTTAAGACTGCAGAAAAGGTGCTATATGGATATATAACAGTATGGCTCTTCAACTCATGCACACTTGGCAACCTCAGAAAAAAATATGAGCTGTAACCTTAAAGCACTTAAACAATCACAACAATATTGGAAATATTGCTGATTGTTTCAAAGTTCATAAAAAGTACTAGATAAATCATAAGGAAAAAGACACGAATATTCGTTGACGGAAATAGCAATCTGGCTAAAGCCCATTTACCGCCATGCACTGTATTAGAAACATGACCATGATAAGTAAAAATTTCACCAAACTTGTTCACAGATCTGCATTTCAGTAAAATCTTAGAAGTAAATGTCAAAAGGAGGAAGTAAATTGTATACCAACTGTGGACGAGCATTAGCCAGTTTGCTGTCCCTCGGACATGGATCGGGATAAGAGTAAGAGCTGCATGTCTGAAACAAAATGGACCTATTAGTTAGACAAGATATTTAGAGTAAACTATTCATACATAGTCCTCCAGAAACTAGTCAACAAGTCAAAAGCTTCTTATCTCTGAAATTACTAACTAGCATTGTCACATGGAAATATAATGATCTCAAAATCAAAAGCAGTATTCTCACATTGGAGCCACCACTTTGATCTTGTAGAGTTTCCTGCATTAAATGTTCATCCATAGCATGAGGCACTATGGATGATGCAAGACTTCCATGCTCCTGCCTGCACACTGAGTATAAGAATCTTCTCAGGTTCCGCATAGAAAACATGACTTTATACACAAAAATGCATGTACAACAAAATCATAGTAAAAAAGGTTCTTAGCTAATTTTTACAAAGGTCTTATATTCTTTGGGATTGAGAGACATGCAAAGAACGATTCTTATTTCTCTTTCTTTGAATTTAGGTGAATATCACAATATATGCGACCAGGAATAAAGGGACAACAGGTGACAAAAGCATCTGAACCCATTATGAGAGAAATGTTTATGTCTTGGTATGCAATATTATTTACAGATCATTGAATCAAATGTTACAACTTCACACAATACTTCCATTTATATTTCACCTAAGACAGGTAAGTTGATAGTCAAGCAAGTAAGAGGCAAACGCTTTTTCGCCGCATTTTTCCTTCACCTACTGTCTGTTTGGAGCCAGATTTCAGTGAGTCTTGTTTGAAATCAAATGAAGGGAAACAGTTTCCTTAATGTTTCTCGTATGGATACAAGCTCCAGAAATTTGAATTAAGAGTATAAATTGTTTCAAGAAATGACGCCATCTTTGTGTCCAAAATATGAAGTACCAAGGGTGGCATTATAAAATGAACACTAAAACATCCCTTAAAGCTACTAACTTATATAAGAATTGTATGTCTTTATTGTCTTTTGCTATGGTCCATGGAAAAGGTCAATAAGTTTCCACACACAAATTTTCGACATGCCAAATATGTGAAGAATCTTAAAATCTTACCTAACAGTCCGATGCATGGTTAGAAAAACTTAGATTTTCATGGACTGACTATAGTTTAAACTAAAATAGTTGGTGATTGAACCACTTTCCAACAATGCATCACCTAAACCATAACTGATATATGCATGTTACTTAATACATTGCTTGTGTAACTTTTTACAAAGTAAAACGATTGACTTTCCAAAATTGACAAATTTTATGAACTATATCACATAAAAATAGGTATATGTGATCAATTATCAGTTGAATAAGAGACATGAAATCCTCTCGAATTTGGCTTCAACTCTCTATTGCATATCTTTGAGGTAATCGAACTGTAAAATCTAAAAAACTTACAGCCTTTCTTAAAGTCCGTGCCTCAAACTAAATTTCAAAGTCTCTCCACATTTTACACACAGAAACTCTGCAAGAATTTCAGTTCATAGTGTCTTTGTGAGCATATCATAAACAACGAGATACTGCAACAACAACGTAAGGAAATTTGAAATACGGAAACATGGGAACAATTATAGTCTCATTGGATGAGTGACAACCAGAGAAATGAGAAAAGAGAAATCTGAAAACCATTAGAGATGCTTTTGAAACCTGCATCTGGCATTCCAGAAACTCGTCCGCTGTTTACTTGTGATTCGCGGGCTAGGTTTCCCCAACAAGCATTTAACTGACTAACAGAATTCAGACCCAATGTGCTTCTTGACAGCACATTCACTGACATGAAATTGTCTCGAATGCCATTATGCCTATCTTGTGAACCGGTGCCTAAGCATAAGTTATAGCCTTTTGCATCAAACTCACGTTGCCCTCTTTTACCGTACTGCTGTTGCATAATGTGTACCTATTGGTCTTGTCAAAAGAAACCAAAAATAGAGCAGGATAACTAATCTTCAGCATTGTGAACATAGAGTACCACACGCTACTTCAAGAATAGGAAGTAAGGTGATATAAATGACTCTGCAGCTGTAAATTTCAACCAATGTAGATACACAAAGAAAATTGTGTGATATAACAAATGCCAGTGGCTAAGATGATCTTATCTTTAGAAAGTTCTAAAAAAAAAATTGCACTTGATTTCTTAATAACAAAGCGTATTCTGAGAAAATCTTATATGTAGAGAACCAGATACAGATTCAAAGTAAGAGTTCTTATTCACACAGTCTATTAGTTCTGAGTCTTTCGACTCGTAAAAGACTCCTTCGTTGTGTTTGTATAAGAGAGCTCATAAATGTCTTTGCTTGAATATCTCAAAGTTTTGGTTTGAAACCATTCCCTATAAGTCAAGCTTTTGGTGGCAATCCTCCAGCTTCTATAAATTGGACAGCTTTGTCCATTTGCTTTCCATCCAAAATTCATCTAAGCATTCTACTCTCTTTCCTTGCATCCTCAAGATTTTGTTCAAAACAATTCATAAATATCTTTAGTCATTCTTTCTCAAGATTCACGGTGCTACTATTATGGAAAGTAAACTCTTGGTATCTTGCAAGACTATTGCCAAGAAGAGCCAGCACCTGATAATATTGTCTTAAAGATAAAAAGATATAACTCTTGCCTTGGCCTCATCAATACACAACCTATACCATATTTTCCTTTTTACAGAAAAAAACATTCTAAATTGATCTACACCTTGTAGTGACAAATTTCAAATTTCAAGTAACTTGGTTTGTTTCAACCCTATAATAATAATCAAGATCCATAGCATACCCATATAGTACGAATAATTATCTTGTAGACACTCTAAACTCAATGAACTGAGGTAAAATTTTTGGTACACATATTATACATATCACATGCAAGACATTATTAGAATAATTAATACTCCATATTAACAAAGGTTTATAGTATTCATTTAAAACCTAATTAGTTAATATCAAATTGTTCATTTGTGTGATTTAATATCATGCAAATTAAAAAATAACAATAATTATTTCCAAGTTGTGTCACAATTAATAAACTTATGATTAGACATAAAATGCATAATTTAAATAAATACAAATACCATAAAATATTACAAGTAGATCTTTTTTTTTTTTTTTCTCTTTTTGATAATTAAGTAGATCAACTAACGCATAGCTTCCTTAATTTTCGGAGACATTGAAAACCAACATATTAATAACCTGAGATAACATATTCACCATCTTTCATTTCATCAATTTAAGCAAATTAACCTATAAACTCAACATTTCATAATTTCCACGAGAAATTAATTATAACCATTTCTGTCTCAAAAAAAAACAATCAAACAGCAAAAAGAAGAAAGCCCAAAATCAGGAAACGAAGAAAATAAACAGAAACAGCCAAGAATTATATAGCCCGAACTAAAAAGATGCATCAAAGTAGAGTAATCCATAGCAAAACTCTCAAACTGACCAAACTCAGTCATAAATATCATAAAAAATCAACTGATTATCGCACATAATGAGAAACCCAAGATGAAGATCAAAACCAAAATGTAAAAGCAAACTTACTGTAGAAATTAATCAACAAGAAGAACTCTTCATGCAATGGGCAATGGGGGTTCTTTCAATACTCTCTCTCTCTCTCTCTCTTTTGGTGAGTAAACAGCTGAATATATGCTTACATGCATATACATTTTCCCTCCCTTTGATGATAAGTAATAATATTGAAATGCTGAGGTATCCATGAAAAGACAATATAGGTTGATGATGGTGACGGTGATGCCCCTGATTTTGATGTGTTAGGAACAACATAAGAATGGGTGCTGGTGTTGGGTTAGACTGAAGCAGCCTCATCTCTTGCCATAAATGACTTCCCTGTCCCCTTTTTCTCTTCCTAAAATTGGCAACTCTCTCTCTCTCTCTCTCTCTCCCACATCAAAATGTTAGGTATATATATATATTCACCTTTTCACATTATTGTTTTTTTATTTTAGGTTGCATCAGACTTGACAGGTCTGAATTTGAGGGAACTATTCAAAAAAAACAAAAATAAAATAGAAAAATTAAAACACTTAAAATTTATCATACTCAATAAAATATAAATTAAAATAAAATTAAAGAATTTAATTTTTTTAAAATTCAGAACTATTCAAATAAATTTAAAGAATTTATTATTAAAATTTTAGAATTCATAATTTTTCAATCTAAATACAGTTTCTGCAATAGTTATAAGAATTTCAAATGAATGTGGTACACTTTGATATTATTGATTAATTTTTTTTTTCTTTTTTCACTTAGTAGGAATAATAATTAGATGTGAATTTATTTGATTTATAATTATAAAAATTGAAGAATAAAATATTAAAAAGTATTTATTTTTCTTGTGGAAAATGTGTTTTCATGTTATTTTCTACCAAACAAAGATTATTGAAATTAAGAGGGGCAAAATAGTAAAAAGGAGTAGGGGGGGGGGGGTTACCACCAATAATTAAACGCCATTGATTGAAGTCCCACAACAAGATGGCTACGTGTCCCCGCGAATGAGGAAAGAGGTGGACCCCACACACACCAGCCAGCAACGTGTTGGGTGACTCAACGGTTAGATGACGGCGCTACGCCGTTAAACTGCGGGCACTGATCGGGGGCCGATGCGTTACGTGGCGTTTTGGGCGGAAATCTCCTCGTCGCGACACCCCCACGGTCTTCCTGACGGCGACCCTCAACTTTCCACGCGTCCGTCGGCGTTGCTGCCGTACCCGCCAATTATTTGGGTCATTTTCTTTGAAAATTATTTTTTTTTTCTTTTGATTCCTACACTTCCACTCCAAATTCATTGTTTCCAACTTCTTTTTTTTTTTTTTAATATAAGAATTTAAATATAATTTAGAATGAAAATATAATAGACCAATGAGAATATTTATTGACACCGGACAATATTACACTTTTAGTCCTATAAGATAGGAGATTTAATATATTTAGTCCTCTATTTTATGAGATTTAGATATCTAATTTAGAAAAATTCAATAAATTTAGTCATCATCGATCCAAAAGGAGAAAATTCGACATATTTAATTATCTGCTTTACGAGATTTATAGGATTGAATGCGTTATATTTTTTCAATTTTGTGACCATTTTAAAAATTTCTATAAAGTATAGGACTAAATGTATCGAGCTTTTTTTAATTCTGGGATCATTTTAAAAATTCCTATAAAGCATATGACTAAATATATTGAGTTTTTTTTAATTTTGCGATCATTTTGAAAATCTTATAAGCTAGAGAACTAAAAGTATTGAACCCCTATTTTATGAGACTAAAAGATATAATTTCGCTGATCTAAATCACGAACTTCACGTTGAGACAATATTTTTGTTATTTATTCTGAATTTTTTTAGATGACGATCTCAAATGAAATTATTCAAATTTTTTAATAAAAAAATTTATTGAAATAATTATAAGTTCGACATTATTATTTTTATTCTTTGGTTGGCAATTTGGGGGGAAATCTTATTTTTGGTCCCATATTTTAGGGCCTATTCAATTTTGATTTTATTCATTACAAAAATCTCAGTTTTAGGACATTATTTTTTTATTTGTCTCAATTTTGGTCCCATCGTCAATTATTTGACGGAAAACGTTAAAGTGGTCACGTGCTTCTCACGTGGCATATCAACTGATGCGTATTTGGGTAAATTTACACTAGGCAGGACAGAAAAAACTGGAAATTAGAAATTATGGTTCCATCATCTTATGTCTTATCTTCTAACTGAAATCCAGCTTCAATCTCTGGAAAGATAGCGTCAAGTGATTCAACTTCTACAATCAGAACTCTCATGTGTTATTATGGTAAGAAAACATGTCTAAAAACCTCATGAACAAACTTACCCGGGAAGAAGATTGATTCCAAAGTCATGATGATATTGCAAGTGGGTGTGGATTTTTTGTATGGAAAGATCCACCAATGTGCACAATGGCAAACAAAATTATACCTAGACTCCTTCATAAGCTGAACAAAATGGATGAAGAATTCTCCAAAACGAGGAAGAATGTGAATTTGTAGCATAAAATGGAAGAAGAGGTGGCTGAAATAGAGAAGAAAGTGAATTTCTTCCATAAATGTTCTGAAAAAATCTTCATATTCTTGACCAAGCCATGTAGAATTGCAGTTTTTGACATAAAAATTCACCCCACATTTATGAACGGAATGTGGGGAGAGTTCGGATGGGTTTTTGGCAAAGAAATTTCGCAGAGAAAAAGGAGGATTTGGGGAGAAATTAGGGTTCAGATGTATAATTTTTTTCCAAATACATATCAATGATATACAATGTGAGAAGCACGTGACCACTTTAACTTTTTCAGTCAAAAGATAATGATCTGAAATTGAGATTTTTATGATGAATTGGATGAAAATTGAATAGCACCTAATATATGAGATAAAAAATGATATTTTTCCGCAATTTGATATTAATTTATGCAAGTATAAACAAGCTTATTTCTAAATTTAAATGCATATATATATATGTGTGTATATATATGTTCTTGACAGCTCTTATAATGATGGAAAGTTGTTGATTTTATTCTAAGCTTCTCAATTACATCACATTTGAAGTACATAGTAAGCAAGGGTAAACGGACGGAAATGAAACCAAAACTCTACTTATTCCACCCATAAAAAAATATACAGTGATCTGTGATAGAGTTTTAACAAAGACTTTGAAAAAATATAAAATATAAAGAGATTATCATACATTTACTCATGTCAGCTGCACATGATTCGATGATTTTGAATCATCAAAGTCGATCACTCAACATCTCGAAAATTGAGATCATGATGCGTGGACCCGTACAAGTACGAACATTTAGTTTTATACATACTCTAGAGGGCAAAGATACGCTATTTATTGAGATAGTATTAATCATTTTTCTCTTCAATCTCACACTAAACTAACTTAAGCATCAAAAGATCTTAGTTCGAGACCTCCCAACAATTCTTACATGTACTCATTTTCTCAAATATCGAAAACCTATCTAGATTTTACTACTGTAGAGGTGATCACAAACCCCCTAATCCAGATCACACTCCCAATATATGCAGCTCACACCAAGAGCAAGAAATACTCTTACACAAGCAAAATGACCTCTAAATTGGCAGCAAAATTCCAACGACCACCAAAAGAAACCCCAATCTCCAAGTTCTTAAAAGAAAATAGAATAACTTGGTATTCTCTTCAACCACAAAACACTGAACATTATTTCTTAAACACATGTAAGAAAAAAACCTCTAGTTTAGT
>NC_026148.1:783796-891727 GCF_000512975.1 Sesamum indicum | reverse complement strand
CACGATTGTCTGAACAAGCAAGTTCTTGCTAGTCTTGTCTTCTTGGGGGCAGGTGGGCAACATCTCATTCTTGGTATCTTGAATCTCTTACCTTTTGGCGTCGAACAAACATTACTTTCCGAGGTTTCTTTGTTCTTCAACTCCTCATTGTAAGAGGGCTCATCATCAATCCCTACTACCTCTAATTTCCTTTTTGATCCAAGAATTTGCTTCATCTTCACTACTATACGTACTTGTATTTGAACATGGAACAAATTATTATGTATGATGTGTCTGATCATCTTGCTCAATTTTATCCAAATAAATAGTTGAAAAAAGTGCACATTTATTACTTAATAATTGTAAGCACTTAGACCAGCTGAAAATGCACCAAACATATGAAGTTAAGGTTAGACATTAGAGTATTGGACAGTTGGGAAATCTTATGTCATTTGTTAACTAATGTACAACAACAACACAACATTACATGCAACAACTGCTACCACTATGCTACTCTTTTCTCTAAATGCTTACTAATTAAAACAATATATCTACTTCTTTTTCGACGAATAATAATTTATAGTAAACTCTCTCGATAAAGCAATCTACAGTAGGTGGAGCAGAAGAATTTTCCATGGTCAGAGTCGAGATGTCAGAAAAGGGATTTTCACATTTACTTTTAGGTAACAAGACTACTGATTCAGCGTGGAAATACTAGGTTGATCATTGACAAATTATTACATGGTTAATTTAGGTAATTCGAGAATCACCAGATGTGTGGTATTTCTCTATTTCTTAATATTTTTAAATAATTATATCAGTATCAATTAGGGTTTGGATTTGGATTGAAGCCCTACGTAGTCCGACTAGCCCGTAAAATAATTGTGGAGGCCCAATATAGAGAAAGGGCTCTTCTTTTGGGTTTGGGAAAAGGCCCAAATTTAGTGAATCCATATTCTAAATGGGCTAGTAGATGAATAGGCCCAATAAATTTCTCTATATATGTTCTTATTTGGGTCCTAATTCAAGTCATTAAAAATTATGATCTCTGAAACCAAATTGAAAATTTAATATGAACTAAAACCAAATTAAAAAAAATCGACTATAATTGGTAGTAGTGATTAGAAGAAGAAAGTGTAACTATCCCTATAAATTATACATCAACACAATTTAGCCATCATTAAATTGAGAGTCGTCATTTATTATCAATTGAGTCAACAGATATTAGTCATAATAAAACGTGCCAATAAATTCTTGTATTTTCTTTTTTTAATTAAAATTATTCATTAAATTTCGGCACAAGTCCAAGTTTGGTATACATAAAAAAATAAAAAATAAAAAAACCATTTTATCCTACTATCATAGACATCTAACCAAATATTTATTGCTTCTTCATTTTTTTTTTTCCAAATTTTGAATCTAATTATAATTGACTATTGCCATTTTATGTAGCTACATGTACAAATTCCATGTTGCTCTCCAGCTATATTTTGGATTCTAGCCGCACTTAAAAGTCGAGTACTCTACCGTTGAGTTAACAACCCGGAGAAAAAAAGTAAAAAATAGATAAGAGTTAAATTGGGTAGTGATTGAAAAAAAAAATTACTTTCGAAATAAACTTTATTGATTAAAGATTATTTTATCCCCATTTGTTAAAAAGATAATATTTTTGCTTATATTTTCATTTGTTCTTTTGTCAATAATAATTAATTTTTTTCTTAAAAAGTAATAAATTTTATTTCAATTAGTATATTTTATATTTATTTTTTTTGAAATATTAATAGAAAAAGTGAATGTTTAATTTAATAGTGCTCCCGCCAATTAAGTAAATATAATTATTGATTCATATACAATAATTAAACTTGCACAAATAAAAAAAAAATGTTATTAATGAATCATAGCCAGTTAATTTATATTTTCTAATGATAAAAGAATAATATAATTAGATAATACAACAAATAAAATATTTAATATGTGAAAGTATAAATTTGATTATTGTTAAATTATTCGAATTATTTAAAAGTTTCAATATCAAAATTTAATATGAAATTTAAAAATAGATTAAAAATGATAAACTTGGATTAAGATTATTGTAATGACGGTAAAATAATAAAAAATAAAGTTGAATTTATTTACAAAAAAACTAAAACAGTTAGAAGCACTCCTTAAGATGCTTCTAACTTTTGTCCTAAAACCATTTTTTCAATAGTTTTAGAAGTAGAAGCTAATATCCCAAATACTTTAAAAATACTTTTTTTAAACTAGAAATTGAAAAGTACTTTTTTGAAGCTCGTACAAATACTCCCATTAATTTATTCGAGATTATTCTTCATATACATAAAAAAATAAAATGAATTATCATTAAAGACAAATAATTTAATGACTATTTGACAATAATTTTAAAATAATGGTGAGGTTTAGAAGGTTGATTTGAGATACGAGTTTTTGTAATATTTATAATTTTTTTAGTAATAATCTCTGTTATCTTATTTTATACAGTAGAATCTTTATAAATTAATAATTTTTTAAAATTATAATTTTTCTCGATTCCGACTTAAGCCCAAGTTCTGAATTAATAATTTTGATAATTAATAAGATAATATTTTTTTTTTCGAAAAAACCCTTATATAAATCTATAGTTCCTTCAATATTATAAATTAATAATTTTATAGAATTACAAATATAACTATTGTTGTCTTAAAATTAAAATCTAGTCGTATTTCATCTCTAATTTTTTTTATTGCATCCAAAAGCTCCGATGATCGTTCTCATACTGCAACAAAGAGATGTAAAGAGTTGTTGCCGTTATGAGTGCATAATTGGTAGCAAAAGCACTGTAGAGGATTTTCACCCTAATATATGTTTTATTCATGAAAAAATTTATAAGTTCGTTGAATCAGAAAAAAATATCTTTAAATTGATAATTTATTAATTTATCAATTACTTTTCAAATTAATAAAATTATATGGTCCGATATTATTAATTTATAGAGATTTTACTATATAATTAAACTTAATTCAACTGATCATGGAAATTAGTAATTAAATATCTTATACAGACAAGACCCATAAAAATTTAATAAAATAATTCTAATTTTTTCTCCTAAGAAATTAAAAATAATATTTGGAATATTACATCATTATTTAATTTTCGTAATAATATTTATTTAAATTTTTGGGGATGACAATAATCGTAAAAAAGTATTTTTGCAATAATCTAATTGGCTCAACCGTATTTTCTCTTTTCCCTTTCGATTTGACTCTGGACGTTTAACCAGAATACACTTCTTCCTCAAGTCCGCCACGCTCATTCGCGGAACTCAAACCCACATTTCAATACACTTTAATCTCCCACTCCTCCACCTGCCTACCGACTCCACCGGTTGCCTTTGCCGTCCCTTCCTGTTATTTTTTATATAGCCTTTTCGCCTTCTCGGCCGGTTGCCTTTAAGATCACCATTCTACATCTGTGAGGGGTATTTTAATCTACACCACTGCCCCATCCCTGCTTCATACGTGTCATTACAGCACTAGTTTTCTGACGCAGGGAGATGGACGTCATTTTCCAGCAATTGTAGGCCTTTTTTTGTCAATTCTTGAAGTTATAGGTTTATTGGTGGGCCAATGAATAATATGTCATCAAGTTTCTTAATCATATATTTTTATTTTACCATATTTTTCAAAAAGGTTTGTTAAATTTCTTATTATTTTTTTATAATTAAAATTTTGAATCTAAACTGTATTATTTAAAGTTCATCCACACTATTATAAAGAAAAGTTGTGTTATCGATACAAAGTGACGATTTTGACACTGCTGCACTAATTTTTTGTGATTCCACAAATACCCTTCAATCATAAGATAATAAATTTATTCAACTTTCTAAATTTTATATTAAATTAACTACTCAATTAATATACTTTAAAGCGTGAAATATTACTTCGTGTATGCATGTAGAGACGATTTGCCATATGATTAATAAAAATAAAAAATAATATTTGAATAATGATAAGATATATATAACAAATTATAAAATCAATAATTTCATGTAATTGGTGGAGATTGGGACAAAGTAATTTAGTCAAAAGCAATTATTCAACTTACATAGTTTCTTGTAAAGGAAAATTAGCCCAGTAATTTGATTGGTGCAGTCCCATGACAGTGAGTACACAAGGATGCAGGTGATTATCACTTCAAATCACAAACATTTACTCCACTAAAAGAAAAAAGAAGTAGGAAAAAAGGATGGTGACTACAAAAAATATTATTAAATTATTTCCAATTTCTGACAATATTAATTACTTTTTATGTGACACAAAAAAATAATAATATTTTAGAAAAATATATTTCTGGATTTATTACATAGAGAGAGAGAGAGAGAGAAGAGAGAGAGAGAGAGTAAACAAAAAACATAGCATAGGAAATGGCGAAGAAAAAAGAGGGAAGAAGAAGAAGAAGCTGCTCTCCGCTTCTTGTTGTCTCACAACTTTCTCATTCTCTCTCACTCACTTTCTCTCTCTAGATCTGTAAATACACCTGCCCGTATGAAATTGAACGCCTCCCTCCACCTACGTATTCGATTAACTGCAAGTGAGTGTTTGTGTGTGTATATATATATTCATAATCAAGAATGAAGCTATTGCTGCTGGTGCTGGAGGGCTAACTATTTTTTTTCATCTTGATATAAGCTGGTGAGAAAGACTGCGTTTTTCTACTTGGGTTTTGCTTGTGTATGTCAGAACCCTCTGTGCCTGTGTGTGTGTCTATATCTATACATGAATATCTGTATCTATGTATGTTGTATGTACTGTTGCGTATATATGTACAATGCTTTCTAGAGTTTCTTGATTGTTTCTTTGCTTGTTTACATGTGTAAGAATATGATTGAAGTATAAGATATTTGAGTTTGAGATTGTGGGCATGCATGGTACAAGGCTAACAGGGTATTGTCTTTTTTGCTATTTATTCATTTTTCATTTTCTGTTTTGGGTTTGGGGAAGATTTGGGTATTTGCTTTTCTTTTTCTAGTTTTAGTGTATGGATAATTACTGTTGATCGCATAGCTATATATTTGGAGTTCTTTCTTGATTTCCTATCCTATGGTGAGATTGAGTTTTGAAAGAGAGTTGTTCTGGTTATTCATTTACCTGTTATTATCTTTTCCCTGTCCTGATTGTCAAACTATAAATACTTGAGTTTCCAAATTGACAGTAAGATCACTGCTAAATTTACCATTTTAGTTCCTATACTTGTAACAATGTTTTTGTCATTGCTAGATTTTAAGGTTATTTGTTGTCCAAGTTTGGCCCTATCTAAAATTAATCTTTCAGTCACTCAGTAGACTTCATTTTTCTTTCTAATTCTGAAAAGAATGATCTTTCTTTTACATGTATTTATGGTTTGGGCACTCATAATCAGTTTTGTTGCATCGACCAGTGGATTTTACTTATGATGACAACTTTTTTTGTCATTTTTCATTATGTCTTTGAAGTTTTCTCCCCCCTTTCTGATTCTAATATTGGACTTGCTTGTTTTGTTTTGTTTCATCCAGTTAGATTCCAGAATGGAAGCATTTCCAAGTTTGATTTGTTAGAGCCTGGAAATAATCCGTGTATATGATTTCCCGATTCATTTGACTGGTAGAAGAACTGCAATCATGAATGTTAGTCTTTTGAATGTTGAAACTGAAGATGCTTTTTGGGGCTTGCTTGAATTTGCTGCCAATAATGATCTAGAAGGCTTTAAAAAGTATGTCGATCATGAACCGTCCAGTGTTGACGAGGTTGGGCTATGGTATGGACGACAAAAAGGGTCAAATAAAATGATTGTACAGCAAATGACTCCTTTGATGGTTGCTGCCACTTATGGTAGCACTGATGTTCTGAAACTGATTGTCTCTTTACCTGAAGTTGACGTGAATCGGTCTGCTGCATCCGGTGGATCAGTAAATGCTATTGACATCGTGCAACTACTCTTGGCAGCAGGCGCGGACCCAAATCTAGTTGATGCCAATGGCCGTCGCCCTCTTGATGTGCTTTTTGTGTCACCAAAGTTGCAGGGCATGAAATATTCCCTTCAGGTGCTGCTCGCAACAGACACTTCATTTGAGGAGGAGCACAATCTGAGAATATCAATAGCCCCTTCAAATTCAAATTCTCCACCACTTTCGCCATCTCATTTGAATGGATTGCCATGTTCTCCGGAGTTGGTGCCTTCTCCAAAGGGTGGAAAGTCCAATGATGTTCCAGCATCATCTGTACCAGAAAAGAAAGAATACCCTATTGACCCATCTTTACCAGACATCAAGAACAGCATCTACTCTACGGATGAATTTAGGATGTTTTCATTTAAGGTCCGACCCTGCTCTCGTGCCTACTCACATGATTGGACTGAGTGCCCCTTTGTACACCCGGGTGAAAATGCTCGAAGAAGGGATCCAAGGAAGTACCACTATAGCTGTGTACCGTGTCCAGATTTTCGTAAGGGGGCATGCCGAAGAGGGGACATGTGTGAATATGCTCATGGGGTTTTTGAGTGCTGGCTCCATCCTGCTCAATATAGGACTCGGCTGTGCAAAGATGGTACGAGTTGCAATAGAAGAGTTTGCTTCTTTGCCCACACAACAGAGGAACTGCGGCCCTTGTATGTCTCTACTGGTTCTGCTGTTCCATCTCCGCGTTCAAGCAACTCTGCTGCTAATGCCATGGATTTTGCGGCAGCAATGAGTCTTTTACCCGGTTCACCTTCTTCAGTCCCTCTGATGTCTCCATCTCCGTTCACTCCACCAATGTCTCCATCTACAAATGGCATTTCAAACACAGGCTGGCCATCTCAACCGAATGTTCCAGCATTGCATTTACCTGGAAGCAACTTCCAGTCCAGTCGGTTGCGTTCGTCTCTGAATGCTAGAGATATCCCCCACGAAGACTTGAGTTTATTTGCAGATATTGATGTCCAGCAGCAGCAGATCTTAGCTGAGCTATCCCTTATGTCTCAACCAAGCATTAATACCAATTTGTTGAATCGTTCCGTTCGTTCAAAAACACTTACTCCTTCAAATCTAGACGATATTTTTTCTGCAGAGAGCTCTTCTCCTAGATATTCTGAACAAGCATTGGCTTCAGCTGTTTTCTCGCCTACACACAAATCAGCAATACTTAATCAATTCCAGCAGCAGCAACAGACCATGCTATCTCCAATTAAAACGTCATTTTCACCGAGAAACGGTGATCACCCCATAATGCAGGCTCCTTATGGGGTTCCAACTTCTGGGAGAATGTCACCTCGCACAGTGGAGCCTATCTCGCCAATGAGTGCCCGGATCTCAATGCTAGCTCGACAAGAGAAGCAGCACCATCAATTTCGGAGCCTCAGCTCCCGTGACCTTGGCTCTAATGCTGCAGCTGCTGTTGCCTCATTGGAAGAGAATTGGTCAAAATGGGGATCACCTAATGGGCCAGCGGAATGGGCTGTTGGTGCTGATGACTTTGGTAAGCTCAAGAGATCATCGTCGTTTGAACTTCTCAACAATGGGGAGGAGCCTGATTTATCTTGGGTTCAGTCACTTGTCAAAGAATCTGCACAGGATGCAAAGGATAACTCAGCTCCCCATGTTGCTGGCGCTGTGAACACCGGCCCATCATCTGGTTAAGGTGCAAATATGAATGTTCAGATTGAACAAGTTGTCCAATCTGTTTTAGCTGCATTCCTCGAACAAATGCAGCTCGATCAGCTGATGGCTCAGTAAATCGGACTACTTCTAGTTCCAGTAAACAAGAGATTTTGGTAAAGTTACCAGCTTTAAATTTTGGGGTTTTTTTGTTCGAATGCTATAGAAAAGAAGGCTGCCTGGCGCCAGAAAAGGATGAGTTTCAAAAGATATGAAGAAAACACTAGTTTTTTGCTATTCTCCTTCATTCTTTAAACTAGATATTGCAGAGAATATTGGCTAGTCACTGGGATGATTGAAAAATAGGCCCAGTTTAGGAAACTACTCTCAATTACTGAAATACATATTGCTCTAGTCTCTAGGTCTTTATCTCTAGTTATTTCCCTTATCCAGTGAGTATAAATTTTCAAAACAAGGTAGTAACTTCTGTCCCTATACGAAAATTCATGCCATCAGGGTTGTAGTGGTATACCATTGGTGTATCTGTAATTTGAGCGGGGAAAATAGGTGGAGGAAGAAGGTCCTCTTTGTTGTAACGTGGAATAACATTCCGTTCCAGGATAAGGGAAAGAAAGACTAGAGAACATATTTGATCACTGATGTAACATGAAGATAAGTGCGATTCGCTTTCGCTATCCCTTTTTTTATTATAATCTTGGTGGGATTTCCTTCTTTTTGCTAAATTCTTGATTTTGCCTACTCGTTGTGTTGCTTTCTTGTTTGCCCTTTACGTTTCCTGTTGTTTCTAGTGCTGTTTTTGTGTGTGTTGGTTTTGGTAAGTGGATTGTCAACAAGGCATGGGAACCTCAGCAGTGGAATTCCATGTCCAAAAAGTTGGAGCTGAGAGTCCATGCATGATGTGGATGTGGATGTGGATGTAGATGGAAAGAAGCCTTTGCCTTTTGTATTCTCTTTTGGCTTTGGGAGATCAGATACCATGGCCAAAATCTACAGTACCTGAGGAATTATGAAAGCTTTCTTTGCAAGTGATGATGATGATGGAATTTGTATGGCATGAATGTTGATGATCATTTGATGCTGCCTACTTTATTTCACATGTGTATCTCAGTGGGAATAATTATACAAAATCTCATATTCTTTTGTCCTATATTAAAGTATTTAATTTCGAGTTTTAGATGAGAATTGAAAAAATTAGATAATTATCTAACTTTTTTATCATCTCCCTTTGAAATACTGGTCTGGAGTCAGTGGTATTAAACAATCTATACTATTATAAATAAAAGAGGTATTATAGACGCAAAGCAACGGTTTTGCTACCGGTCACCAATTTTTTGTGATCCAAAAAAGTATAATTTAACTGATAAGATAACTAATTTATTCAATTTTTTAAATTTTATATTATTTTTCTCATAAGTTAGTTTTTATTTGTTTATTTATCTAATTTTTAATATAAGGTGTTGGTTTATATATTTTTGATTATTTGTTTTAAATGAGAAGGTATTTTTCAAAAAAAAAAAAATTGATTTAGTAGTAACTAAAATATCATTTTGGGACGTCTTAAAAGATTTTCTTTTTGTCATTTCCGGGGAGGGTGACTTTGATTTTATATATTTTGTATTTTATTATTTTAATATTTCTATTGGTAGTGGTGTTTTTTTTTTTTTTGGTAGTGGTGGGTTGTGAGTGGGGATTATGAACAAGGTATTGGAACCTCAACTTCAGCATAATCTAATTGGAATCCCTAATCTTGGATTAGGGTTCAAAGAGGATGAGGACATACATGGGTTTTGGATTGGAATAAAGAATAATTAAAACAAAAAGGTACACATATATTCCCTAAACTTAGATCTATTTATATAAATATTTTTTAAAGAGATGTCGATATAATTTATTTCAGTGGATCACATTTGTGTAAGTGGTTTTTTTTCCGAGATGGGGTAATGTAAAATACAATTATAATTTTAAAAAGTGTATTTCTAATTTTGTAAAAGATGTAAATATTTGTGTAATTAGATCTCGAACCTCATAATTCATCCACATAGTTTCTCAATTTTTTTTTAAAAAAGGCCTATTATTTCTTTGAAAATTTACGAAGATCAGATGTCAATCGATAATTTTTAAGATTCTAGTGGGAGTTTATTATTTTCAGTGTCTCTCTATATAGGTATAACTATTATTAATTAAATCCAAAAAAAAAATTTTAAGTACAAAAATTAAGGTCAAATTGCATATTACCACCTGTTTTTAAAATCCAGTTAAAAGTTTCTCTGTATTTTAAAAATAGGCAAAATTATTCCTCTGTTTTCTTAACTATAGCGAACTTCCTCTCACCCGTTAGTTGAAGTTAACGGCGCTAAATGTTGTTAAAAGACCGTTATACCTTATTTATTTATATTATTTCTTATTTTCATGATCTTTGAATTTTTTTTTTTTGATTGCATGATAGGCATAGGCTTTAATCAATACATCTCAACAGTTAAATCTAAATTATTAAGGGTCAAAACTTAATCAATTTTGATATGTTTAATTATATGATATAAAATATAAATTATTATTTATAAAAATAAAAAATAACAAAATTAACCCCACCCCCCTCAACCCATCTGCCCTCCCCACCCCAACCCCCTTGTGCCGTCCAATGCCGTCCAAAACTATCATGCCCACTCTCACCACCTGCAAATGCACTCCACCTTCCGTTAATTTCTAACGAAAAATAGGTCTTGTTTTGGGTTTTAGAAATCTGAGGTAATTTTTCATTTATTTTTAAAATCGAGGAGTGTTTTTAATTATTTGTACAAAACATGGGAATAAAATGCAACTTGGCCAAAAATTAAATAATAAAACCTAGAGATTGAATGTATAAAAGGACAAGAGATGGGCATATGATGGCTTGTCTTTTCAGTGCTTAATTAGGTACCTTTTTCTCTTTGTCCAATCAATAACAATGCATGAGAAAAGGACTTCAACATTACAACCTTTTCATTTTCAAATTTTATTATAATTTCCCTTTCCAAAACATACAAGTAAGATAAAATAAAATAATTATTCACTGATGCTTTCATTGTTTAATGTTGTTAATATGATGTTGATCTTTTCTTTTTTTTTTTTAAGCTTTTGTTTTTCTTTTTGTTCTTTTTCTTGAAAAATTTTAACCTAAAATTATGATTATTATAATTTTAATAAATCCCACATAGGTATTTGGATTAATATCATTATTATTTATATTAGATTTTTTTTCTCCAAATTTTATATAGGGTTTTATTAAATTAAATAAATAGATAATTTGGTGTTTGTATATAACCTTGTATGTTTTTGATTTTAAAGCTCGACATTAGTATCTAATTTTAAATGAATTCTTGTTTATGTTCCTATATATTGGTTCTTGACTCTACAATTAATTCAAACATTATATTAGAGTTTAAAATATTGCTTAATTATTGAGTATCTATTGAGTCCAAGACACTAATTAAAGCTAAGTCAACCTAAATTAATTAAGAAGAATAAAATTAATACATATTGAGTGATGATGACATAAATTGAATATATATCTTATGCCTAAGTTTATTTTATTTTTCTTATTTAATAGTGATGCGTGTGGAAGCAGCACAGATCCAACAAGTTTGGATCTTTGTTTTCAGTTTGGGCCAAGAGATAAAAAAATTTGAGAAACGGAACCTGCAAAACAATACGTTAGCACTCCAATGCTCAAGTTAGTATTGAATTTAAGAGAAAATAAATAGAAGAAATAAATTACAATTAGGAATTATGATATGGTGATTAGTTGCAGGAGAGAAATTGTGTTAATAATGCAATTAGAGTGCAAGAGAAGAGTGTGATAGCAATATTCCAGTGTCTGAAAGGTGTCCCTCGCCTGGGGCCAAACTTGTATTTATAGGAGGTGTCCCCTTTAGGCAGGATTTTGCATGATTTCTTTAATCTCGAGATGAGTGGATAGAAGTTGTTAAGATAAGCCATTATCCGATCTTATCTTCTGCTAATTTAGTTGAGAGAAGTATGTTTTCGAGTTGAGGGAGATTCTTCGTTGTTAAGGACTCCTGAGGAGTCCTTCTGTTCTAGGAGTCTAGGGTTGTGAAGGGACCTTTCTTGACACGCGTCTCCCATGTTGGTTAAATGTCATGCGTGACAATATAGGTGGACGCCATGTGTTTAAGACTGGGTGCAAGCCTCAATTGATCATCATTATTGGGCCATGAATTTAGGCTAGATCCGTGAGTAGCTTGGGCCCTTCTCCTCGTATGGATTGTGGGCCTGATGGGGGAGGTTTGGAACCTCTCTTTCTCCCCCTAATGCCATAAATCCTATTGGGCTGTTAGAGAATTCTTTTTTTATTGGGCCATACACATCAAGTAGATTATAAAAAACTAATATTAAACATTATCATCTAGACATGACATATTATATATATATATATTATTTAATTTATTTTAATAAATATCATATAAATTAAAAAAGAGAGTTGTTGATAGGGTAGGGTCTAATAAGAAAAGTATCTAAATAACAAAATTACTCCCCATAGGATTAGGACAAAAAATTCACACTTTTGTTTTATGAGGATCCGATCTGACTGCACTCAATGATCGAGAATCACCACTGCTGATCATTTCAAATTCAGAGGATGGTGATTTTAACACTTAGATTTGTATTTGTACGGATATTTAACTTTATAAATAGTCCAAAGCCATTTGGAGTAAAAGAATATTTTTAACTTTTTCTTCGATCTCCATATAAACTAACTTAAGTATCAGAGGGTTTAATTGGGAATCTCCCGAGAAACCTAACATTTACTTGTGTTCTCATATGCTAACACTTATTCGAATTGGACTGCCCTCGAGGTCGTACCGATCTCGAACTCATATTAGTAGTTATATTTTTGTACATTCAATTTCGACATTATATTAATTGCAAACAAACTTTAGGTTTTAACATTAGTTACATGTAACAATCAAATAATTAGACTACTAAAATTTACCTAACATCAGCAAACAGAGTACAATAAAATCAAAAGGACACATAATTTAGCCTACACATAAAGTATTTGGAAGTTAGGAATCAAACAAAGTTGAATCACACTTTAGGTTAAGATATTGACCATAACAATGATATATTGGTCCTAAGTTTAGCCTTCATCTGCCACCATCATATTTCAATTTCATACATATATGTGGTTTAAAGAATTCTTATCCCAATAAAAATTTGATCCAACTCAAATTAATTATATTTTGATGATCTAAATTTTATTAAAATTTTCTTTTTTATTTAATATGTACATGCAAATTTTTTCTTAAATAAAATAAATTATATAATCTTTGGTCGGAATAAAAAAATACTAACATACCGACTCATTATGTTATCGTTCATAGTTCAAGAAAACTCGTTTGTCAAATTTAGGCTCCTAAACTTCTGAAATAATATTTTTACATAGAGATTTTTATGCACACAGCTACATACAAGTGAATGAAAATGAAACAAATAGGCCTGTGAAGTATTCAGGGGGAGTGATCAACCACGAAGGAAGCTCCACGGTCCTGTTCTTGTTCCTATCCTGCATGTACAGGTTGATCCAATGTTGAGAAAATGTCCAAACTATGTTTGGGACTCTCCGAATTTTGATATGTTACAATGGAGATGTGTAAAGGAATGCAATTGGAGAAATACAGGCCAACAACGTACCTCAAGAATCCAGCGACTGCTCGGAGACTCATAAAGATAGATAATGCAAGCCATATACCGACAAAAGCATTGCTCGAGTATAGCAGGAATAGGCATATGATCGTGAATACAGCGATCAAAACCTGCAACAAGATGATAAAATAGAGAAACTTATTGCCTGTGTGCCTCAAGATTCTATGATCTTGTAATATTTTACAGACGTTTGAGTTTATGTGTTCTTGTATTTGAATTTTTTTCGAGTTTTCTTCACGCATTCACAATCTGTCTAACAACTTTCAGCCTATCCTGAGTAGAAGACAATGAGAACATAAAACAATTGAAGGATGGTTCATATATAGACTTGCCATTGAGTAAGCAGAATATGTGAAATCAGATGCTCCATAGTTCAATCCATCAAAAACAAAAGCCAGCGAATTGATCGGTTGAGTCACTGCCACAAACTAACATGGTAAAATGAATCAGCAAACATATACCAAATGCAGGCAACAAAGATATTAAAACGGACGTCATTTTTCTCATAAATAAGTTACCGGGATGCCCAACTGTAGAAGGCGAAGGACATTTATATCATCTGTAAAGAGTCGCGATGAAAATTGTAGTATAATGGCAACAACAATACACAGAATCAGCCCAAGAGCCAAACTCAACTGCAGAGTAGATATACTATCAGTGCTGTATGTCAATACGTATAAAAGGCATGAGAAACAAAATAGAGAATAAGTAGAAATGCTTGAGTAAATTGGCCTGGAAAGATATGCATAACCTGTAAAACACGAGAAGCAGTAGCCATGACCTTCTCATAGTCATTTCTTGCAAATGCATTGGCCAGGATGGCCTGCACAAAGATTTAAGTTCTTTAGGACATTTTATAAGAATTTTATTGAAGTGACGACGAAATATGTTATTTAGTAATTGCAAATGACCCTTACTTGTCCGGCCACAGCCAAACCATCAGCAAGCAAGGAGGTCGCCAGCCAAACCTGCAAGCAGATTTGGAAAGCAGCCATGGACGTTGATCCAAGTTTTGCAGCCAAAGAAGCTGCCAGCGTCACACAGAAAGTTGCAGCTATCACTCTGAATAATAGCAGAAGTCCTGGCCCGTAGGTGCATGAGAAGTTATTACTACGTGAAAAATAGAAGAAATTCTTGCTGCAGTTTAGTGAAAGACAAAAAGGCTCGTTTTCAATATCGCAGAATCAAATATCAGGCTGAAGATATTAACTGATAAACTTGGATTTCTACAGAGTGAAGGAAAACCTGAGGTTGAAGTATTCATCTATTAACACTTTTCCATAATTTTCAAACTATAATGAAGTTCAGAATATTAAAGGTTTCAAGAACTGTGTTCCGACTGCTCATGTTTGCTACTTAGCTATTCCAATAATTTCCAAGTTTGCCGTTGTTTCTTTACGCGTTAGTGAGATCATGGGAAATCTATCTTTGCTTAGCTCCATATTTCAGAAAGATTTACCATTCCTGAGAAACCGAGACAGTTGAAGGTCTTCGATTGTCGGAGGTAAGAGATTGACTTGTTCCATCAATCTCCACATGAGTATCAATGAAATCAAGTACCTACAAAGCCAAATATTAAAGCATCTCCAAATGACTGAAGAAATCACAATATGTGAAATGTGGGTTCTTCCAGTAACAGAAGGAAAATACAATGTGTCTTATATGATGTTGTGAGCTTACTGAGATAAGACGTGGGCGATAGCAGCACCGCTTACTCCCAAACCGAACAAGAAGATGAAAATTGGATCCAATATGATATTTGCCACATCTCCAACCACTGTATTAAAGATTACATGTCAACAGAACATCGTATAATGCAGAATTTAAGTGAATCATCCTTCTATATGTTTTGCTGCTTCTGGAAAAAGAGTGTAAACTCCTCCAACGAAGTACGGTAACATGCATAAACAAACAACTAATGACGGTACGGAGAAGAAAAAAAAGATGACGAATTACCAAGAAAATTTGGAAAAACTCGAATATACTAAAAATGAAAGGTTTGCTTACTGGTAGCGTATAGAGGAGTTTTCGTGTCCTTAAAACCTCGAAAAACTCCTTGCATTGCCAATGAGAGAAGAACAGCTGGAGCTCCAAGCGACCTCACTGTTAAGTACCTCACTGCTGGTTTCAGCATAGGAGAATCCTACAAATATTTGAATAGTTATTATGGTGTTGCACCTCATGATAGTGGCCAATATGAGCCATGCAATGAGCAATATTTGGCATTTACCAGAGAACACCATTTGCATCGACAAGATATTTGACCATAGTGCCAAAATGTAACCCATCGAAGTAGGATAAAGAGAAACCAAGAGAACACTTACTGATTTCACACCCATGTAACTCAACAGTGGTTTTGCTGTACAAATGAGGATTACAGCTTGGATGAGGCCAAGAGCGCCACCAATAATCAATGCTGATGAAGCTGATGATATATGTCTTTTAGTAGCCATGCCACCTGTCATTTCTATATGATCCATAGCGAAAGACAGAAACTATTAGTTCAAACGCAAAATTAACAAAGTATTGTGTGTTAGAGCCAACATTATGTCTTGGACGAATATTTATGACACAATCACTTGCTTATTAACTTCAATAACATAAGAAAGGGCTCGTGAATACCCATTTTTGGCATCAACTGTTCCTTTTCATTATCTGATGCAGATTGTTTCTCTGCCATTTCAGTCTCCCGATATTCAGCTCTTGAACTTCCTTTAGCATCTTCTTCAGCAACAAAAGAAGTTGTCACACTAACAAGCGGAAATATTGCAACTTTTGATGCTTGATTAATAATAGCAATGGCAACTCCAACAGCAGCAAGCTCCACAGGACCTAGACAGGTAAATAAGCAATACTAAAACTGTTGAGACCACAGAACATTTTCCAACTTTTCAGTTATATCTTCTTAAATAATGTAGAAACATTTTGATAAAAACATGGTAAATTCATCTAATGCCATAAGTAAATCCAGTGTAAAGAATAAATATTTCCACGATAAGATGCATCCTACCCTCCTCGCGTATCATTAACAAATACTCCAGCAGAGTTGCCTGAATATTCTGGTGCAAGACTTTAATGGATTATACAATTATCACTTCTTGACCCTATCCAAAGGTCGGAAAAAAGTCTAGCCCACTGGCCCAAACATAATGGATAACCATTTTAAGCTCAGTTTGGGCATATTGAAGCGCTACTCCATTTATTTCTTCAACTTCTTGCTACTCTTAGCTCCAGCATAGCAATCTTTTGCAATTTTGATCATATTGTCCGTCCCAAACTAGAGGGAAATGTTTGTAATACGAAGACATAATAAAATCTTAAAAGAAGGGGTCCAATGGGCAGAGGAAAGGGTAAATCATTTTTCATCTGTATCCCAGTCAAGAAAAAGGAGAAAGTTCTCTGTTTATCACGATTTTAGTGAAAGAACAAAGTGAAGATTGTACATTTAGAGCAACATTGTAATATGCAAACCGAACTAAAACATTTGGAGAATCATCATTAACAAAACAAGTAGATTTAGATGAACAATAAAAACTAAAAACACATGCAAATATACATTATGAAAGGCATACCTATATGGCCGATAAATGCAGTATCAACAAGAGAAGCAATGGGGTCAGCAGTTAGAGCCAGCGCTGCTGGCAACGCAATCTGACCTATCTCAAGGCCTAATTCATCTTTCTTGAAAATTCCCCTACTCGAGCAAATGCACAAAATTTCAGGGATGAAGATGAGGAATGACAATAAATAAAATCTTTCAGCCGAACTAGTATATATCAGACAACTTCGAATGTTTGTGTACATAAGGTTTCTTCATTTCAATATTTCTAGCCCACTAATTGAACGATAAAAACATGATAAATAGCAAGTATGGCTGGGAAATGAATCGGAAACTAAACTCAAGCATATGAGTATAAAAATAAACATTTCACTAAATCAACGTTAAGATTTTGACTATAATAAGACTATACCTTGGGCTCTTGAATAAACCCCATATAGGACTGTTGCCCATATTCTTCCACAGAGGCAGAACACCACTTCTTATCATTGTTGAAGAAAGTTCCTTCCCCATGCAACAGCTAATTCCCAAAGTTCACTGCTTGATTTCCACCCCTTCAACTAAAATGATTGACCAGGGAAAATACACTAAAACATGAGGAATATCAGAAATCAAGAACAAAGAACAATGGAATGATCACTCTGATAGGATCAAGGAAAGGTAAAGAATATCGGAAAAACAAAGAAGACAAAATGAACCCAGAAAAAAACTTGTAAATAGAACCTTTATCTACCCTGAATGTGAGATCCCCAGAGCCAAGAATCTTAACAATCAAGAAAAATGGTATTTTGTGCTAGAAACTTGTATGTTAGAAGAAAAAAAAAAGTCTGATTGGGTGTACATGTCATCGACCATTTTGACCACTACGGTCACATAAGCCTCCCTCAGTTGTTTATACCCAGAATGATAAGTAAGCAAGTTGCGAACAGCACTTGATAAAACAACATTTAAAGGAAAACAGCCAAGAAGTGTCATAAGTTCCAGTTTCAAAAGATAACATAAGGTTTGATCAAGAAAAGAAAAGAGATAACATAAGGGAATGTGACTTGAATTAATTTTATTTAGAACTCTTGTAGCAGATGGATTTTGATGACTGATTTCAAGAATTGGCTGAAGCATTATAATGGGGTTTGTTTGTGTAATCCGGTATCAAGATTCATGCAACAGCTATATTAAATAATGAAACTGAATTTTGCATTAATGCCAAAGTAGTTCAAACTTCAACGCTTGTGGTTGGCCAATTCTCTCAGATTTGTCAGTTTTGCGATTCTTTCTCATAAATTAATATATTGAATGATTATTTTGTGTTTACGACGTAAGAATGTTTCTCACGATGAATGTTTTTAATAGCACTTATGCGTTAGTATTGTCATATTAATTTGAAAAGATTGCCATTCTAGAGATATGATATTATTTGAACTTAAAGACGTTTTGCTCATACATAAAGATAAAATGATTTGTTCTCATAAAATATTAGTTATCATTTCGAATTCTTATGATACTATGTTTCAATATTACATAGTTTTTGTTCACACATTGTGCATGTTTATATCACTGGAAACGGAAACGTTTACCAATATCTATTCTACCAACCTCTCCCATTTGCCATCAACCCACAAATTATAAACTGTGCTTGGTAGACTCTTTTGTTGTTGAATTGAAGAGAAAACAAAAGAAAAAGGTGGTATTCATGTCCCTTTCTTATGTGATCACTTGATGTCACAAGAAAGAAATCCTAATTACACTCAATTATGCAATCAGATTACTTAAATAACCGCTTATCTAATGGAGTATGGCTTTTGCAAGCGCAGAAGAAAGGGCTCCTCCGCTCCAGTGTGCACTAAAATCTTACACTTCCCATCCCTGGATCCATTTTACGATTTACAGACTGTAGCAGGCAGAAATGTAACAAGTGACCCCAATGACTGGACATTGACATGAAAGATCTGTGTTAATTTTCAGCAGAGAGATGACAAAGATCGGTCTTTCCCTTGATTCTTGTGTGTTTCCCCTTCTTCTCAGTTTAAATTGGCAAGTGGAGATGAGGGATAACGTTTGCAATCTTGTTTATCTGCTTGGCAATGTTACTCTTACCCACAAACTCTCCGAACATTGTCAAGGAGGTTACAGAAAATCGTACTGACGCTTGAGCGCACCAGTTCTGAGCTTCTTGATTTGTTCATGTGATTTAGCAGCAACATTAAGATACACTTTCTGAAGCAAGTTGATCAAAGCATACTTGGTGCTCTGGAAGAACATTTTCCATCTCTTCCTCAGGTCAAGCAGGAGTGCTTCTACAGGGAATAAGAAATTACAAAGCTTAAACCAGTTGAGCATTTGACATTTTACAGCAAATGTCAACCTGATGCCATATCATGTGAGCATTTCCCGCAGACTCTAGAAACCTTCCAGAGGAGCCATTAGGGGTCCAATCATTTTCTTGTGAATAAATCAAGCAAAGATCAAGTATTTGCTTTGCGGATATAAAGTTAGGCATGCCTCCATTCTTACAGCTCAATCACCAGTAATCACCACAAGAGCACTTCCCCTTCTCAAAGCGATGAAATCGATTGTTATCTCTCACGATGATAATCCTTCCAGTGCACTTAGACATAAACTTTATGGCCACATGACAATCACCACACACACGCAAGTTTTTCATAACTCTAATGGGTCGTTCGGGTGGAAATGTAATGAGTGCAAAAGCTATGGCTAACCTCTCACTGTGATACTTAATGGTCTGGCTCTTCTCTTCAGCACCAACTTCTTTCAGTACACAAGTTGTGTCTGCAACATAACCATCTCGCTCCATGTCCTCTCCTAACTCATCCAGCTTTCTATAAATCTCCTCAGAGAATTCATGTGTCCTATCCTCTGCAGCAAATGTGTGTATCCTATTACCTTCCTCCACCCAGCTCAAACCTGTTTCCTTTTTCTGTCCACTATCCCTGAGCATCTTCCTTGCTTTTGCAGCCTCTTGATATCTGCCAGCAGCTGCATAAGCATTGGATAGCAGCACATGTAGGCCTGGGCTTACAGGTCCCAATTCAAAGACCCTATCAGCCACAGAACTTGCCAACTCGGTATTTCCATGAATTCGACAGCCAGTCAATAAAGCTCCCCAGACAGACTCAGTTGGTTGCATTGGCATTTCCTCAATTAATTTCATGGCCTCCTGCAATTTACCCGCGCGGCCAAGCAAGTCCACCATTGAAGCATAATGCTGACTTCCTGGCTCTATCCCATATTCCTTCATCGTACCAAAATAATGTTTTCCTTCCTTCACTAAGCCTGCATGGCTACATGCATAGAGGATACACAAAAATGTGATAAAATTTGGTTTCATCCCTGTATTTTCCATTTTCTTGAATAACTCAAACACACTCTTAGTGTCCGCATGCTGAGCACAAGCAATCAGCATTGCATTCCACATTCCCAAATTTTTATCTGAAACCTCATTAAACACTCTATAAGCACCTTCAATCATTCCACTCTTCGAGTACATAGAGATCAAAGCACTCCCCACAAAGCTGGTTTCATCATAACTCAATTTCAAACACAAACCATGCATTTGCTTACCTAATTCAAACAGAGTAGAATACCCACAAACCCGAATTACACTCGAGAATGTAAAATCATTCACTTCCAAACCTTCCCACAAAGCATTCTTAAAAAGCTTCAACGCCTCTTCGTCCTCACCCATTTGTGCGTAACCGTATATCATCCCACTCCAGGTCACCACATTTTTTTCAGGCATCTCATCAAACACCTTTCTTGCATCCAATAAATTCCCACATTTTGCATACATATCCACGACAGAGCTCCCCACAAACACATTCACTTCAAACCCAATTTTCACCGCTAGACAATGCACCGATTGCCCGAAACAGTAATCATTAATCATCGCACACGCTTTGGTCGCACATGGAAAAATATAATCATCAGGAAACATTCCATCATTCCGCAGCAGTAACTTAAAATATTCAAGCCCACGAAGCGGGAGTTCATTCTGAACGAAACTTGATACGATAGAACTCCACGTGGTGGAAGATATGAACTGGGACTCGTGGAAAATCTGCTCCGAGCAATACGGGAGCTCAAGCTTAGCGTAGAAGTTCATCAGATGGTGGCAAATAAGCGGAACTATTTGCATCCCCGATTTGACAACATGGGCATGGAAAGATTGGCCTTTTAGAAGATTCTTTTCGCGGGTAAAGTCGACTAAGTGATTGCATATGATTCGATAGTTTAACTCAAAGCTTTGTTGATTGAGTGAATTTTGAGGTAATGCTGAAAGAATTGTGGGTTGTCTGCGGAACGGTAATGGCGTCTGCCGGAAGGGTTCTTTCAGTAGACGTTGAAGCATTTATGACGGTTTTGCGAATACTTCTCAGAGGGTGGCTAGGCGAGAATCCATACGGCGGCGGGACGGCGGTCGGGTGGGTTTAAATTGGCGGGTCTTGGGACCCTGTTCCAATTTCTTTTTGAGGAAAATTGTACGTCTAGTCCTATAAAATAAGATATATTGCACTTATTATCCTAAAGTTTATGATTAGTTCTAAGCGATAAATATTGTAGCATGTTTGATTTTATAAAACAAAATTATGTAATTTTCCTTTCTTTTAAATGTTGTAATTCTGCCATTTCATAAACTACAAATACGACGCCGTAATATTCTACGCCGATTTTCGGGAAACGACCAGGAGTTTCCGAGTGACCACCTTCTCGCTCTTGCACACAGAAGATGGCACAAGAAGAAGAGCTCCAACTACTCGGGCACGGTCTGGGCTCGGGTTCGGGTCCAATGGTTTCGGCGACCGTCGGCCGGGTCATGACTACGCTACTCCAAGCGAAGCCCAAGAAACTCCAGGACGCCATTTCTCGGCTCCAATCACCTCCCAAAATGGCACCCCTCACTGGTACAATTGCAGAGACGCTGTGTATATCAGATATGTCAGCTCTGTTTTAGTTCTTCCCAACAATTTGATTTTTATTTAGTTTCTCTTTGTTTCGTGTATGTCAAGTTTCTCTGGAACAGTCTCTGTGGTTTCTGCACAAGTACATAGGCGAAGCTGCGGAAAGAGGCGATCACTTGGATCAAGTTCTCGTTCCCATTATTCAACATGTATGCTGTTTTTCTCTTTTTGGTTGTCCTCCATTCTTATTTTTCTATTTTAAGTTTGTACGTGCATAGGCAGTTTATGTAAAGGATTTGCTGAATAAATAGACGACAGTTACACAGGGTTTTCAAGAACATAGGTCAAAGTAGAGGTGGGATGCAAGTTGATTCTGCGATCTTTTTTGCTTGATTTCTAGTTCATTCTTTTTGTATGTATAGGATAAGGGAAGGTGTTTATGTACAGCTTTAGCTGAAAGATGGGCTTTATGTACAGGATTTGCTAAGATATGAGCAATTAGGGCATAGGATTTGCTATATAGGCAGTTTTGCTTGTGGTTAAGTAGTATTTTGGAAAAAAGGCAGGCTTACCCTCAGGGTTTGGTGAAAATAGGCAGTTCATAAAGTGTTATTCAAAATCAATACAAAAAAGTGGTTGATAATCTGAAAAAACGTAGGCTATTTATATATGATTTGTTTACATATTGCTTGCTTATTCAAAAATTAGTGCTATTCTTATGGAGAAGGAATTAATTGCATTTTTATAATTCCTTGAAACTTTTGTTGATCATGGTCTTTGTTGTCAGTCATTGAAAATGAGAGTACAGAAACAAGGAAACCAGGCGATGATAATTCTGAACTGGCTGTTTCAAGATGAGATTTTGTTCCAATACATTGTGAGAAATTTGGCGGGCATTATATCCAGAAGGGATGATCACTATGTGGCTCTTGGATGGTGTATTCTGGGACGCAGTCTTATTGAATATGAGAATGTTATGAACAATGTACCAACCTATGGTATTTACTTGAATATTTCCTCTTCTTGTTTGGTTGTAAAATGACCTTTTCCTCTTCTGATTTGCTTCCTTCATATGATGTTATTGTTGTTACAGTTTCTTGTTTTCTCCTTGTCATAAACTAATAAGGTTGAAAATTAGATTAAGGATTTATGTAGCAGACATGTTGGATATTTGTTGTGAACATTAATTTTTGTTGCTCGGTTGTTTTAACAGTATGAGGTTGATTGAACTATTCCTCATATATTGGATGGTGCTCCCAGCTGCTATAGAACATTTTTAGAAAAAGTTGAACATGTTAAATTTTTCATTCAATATTCTGTTAGTTTTGTTTGTGTCCTTTTCTTGTTCTGCACTTTGGAGGTTAATTCTTGATGGAGATTCTTAATACTGGTGACGACCTGCCTTTGCTTTTCTGATAACATAAAGATTAGTCAGAAGTTGTTAACAACTCAACTTTTTGGTACTTATGCAGCTGTAAGGGAGAAGTATGATGCGATACTGAAGATATTTTGTTCTTGTGTCACCCATCTCTTATCTATAATGTGCAACAGAAGGTACATTAGCCTTGTACTTATTTTATGATAACGAATTTTACTTGTCAGCAAACCTTTGTTTCGTGGAAGAAAGTGCAAAAACTTGGCTTCTGAATTCAACATTATGCTGAAGAAAATCTGCCCAGGCTCTATCTCATATCTTGTCTTTAGATTCTTTAGTATTCTGTTCTTCCACTGTGCCCAGATTAATAAGACTGTTGCCCTGTAGGTAGACGGCATCTGAATTTCATAAGCTATAACCTTGCATTTGTTCATATTGATTCTGGTGGCTGCATTTATAGTTGCCTGCACTGGTTTAAAGAGTTTTATTTATGTCTCCTTCCTTCAGATGACACTTGTGAGACTAGCTGATTTGCTTAACTTTTCCTGATAGTTAACTAGTCTGTAATTAGGAGATTGTGCTAATCAACTATTTCAGGGCTTGATATTATGAATGATTCAGTGGTGGCCTGAAATACTTGCATAGATATATTTGGGCATTTGACTGGATGTTTGATCATTTGAAAATGTAGCAATATGCAGGAGGGATTTGAGTTGCCAACTCGCCTTGCAGTAGCTGCTGCTGATTTCATTTTATCTCTTACAGTATCATTGACCAGAAAGGATCTAGCTTCCGATAATATGACTAAAAAGCAAAAATCATCTTCTGTTGTTGCCAAAAGTCAGCCTATCAGTTTACTGCCAGGTGGTACTAATGATAGAGGCAATGATACATCAAGGAAAACATCAGAATTGCCGTCCAGCTTGGAATTGAAGTTGCTTCTCTGGGATAATCTGAATCAGCTTATACCTCTTGTGGAGAAACTCACAGCTGTATAATCTTAAACTTTAACTTTATTTCAGCTTGTTGGTGCAGATTTTGTTTGGATTTGCTGTTCTATTCACCATAAGGCTTTCATTATATTATGTTGCTGCACATCTGGATTATATTCTATTTCGTTTTGTTTTCCTTTATTCACGTTGGTTTCTATTAACCAAATTGTATCTTTTGGTAATCTTTTGATATTTTTGCAACTGAATCTTGAAAATATAGTTTGCAGAAAAATGGTTTTGCTATGCTTGAACTGCAATTTATTATGTTCTTCTTGGATGTTGCTTCTGATGGATGTTCGTCTCTTGCATAACAAACATGGCTGGCAAATGTTTGCGGTACATGAATTCTCTGAGCAAAATTGCAGTCTTGTTTGCTGCATGGAGTTAATTATTAGTTAAAACTGAGTTTGGTTTACTGTGCTCTTTGGTTTCATTTATGTGAAATAGAATAGAACTAATTATCCAAAAAAAAAAAAAGAGGAAATAGTATAGAACCCTTTCTCCTCCTTTCATCCACTACCCTAAACTTTGAGAACTCTTATGATGTCAGTTACTCTCCTAGATTCCTTTAATTGTACGGAAGCATGAATTGGTACAGTAGTTAAAAGACCGTCCCGTCTAAAGGAGAGAGAGTTAGTTATTTCTGTTCTATGGTTGCGTAAGAGGATTTTTAAGTTTTAAAGGGCAAAGTTGCTTGTTTCGTATATCAAGCAGAGAGTTGCCTTTGAGTTTCTTTTCCCTCCTGAAATCTCAAGTATGAGAAGAAAATAGCAAAGCCTCGTAAGAAGTTCCCTCCATTTACGTTCTTGATCATTTTTATCGCTAACATTGATGGGATTATTCTGTTGGTTCCCTCTCTTCACTCAGCTTGGGTATCTTATCAATGGTTGGACTAGGCTTCTCACTCAAGACCCTTTGTAGTGATAAAATTCTTGATTCAGTTTCTTGAAAGTTTATGATGTTGTTTATGGAGAGCTAGCTAAACTCTTTGATGTGGTTTTGATTCATCAAAAGGAGAATTTATACCCTAAAGTCATTGAACTAAATATTATTTCTTTTTTAAATTGCAAGTCAAAATTTATTTTCATATTAAGTGATGCTTGATCGGATAATTCTAGACAAGTATTGGTTATATAATTCCCGTCTTACAGAATCTAGAAAAATATCATACCTTATAAAATGTTTTTTACTTTTCTGAACTTATTTTGACTTTTTCCTTCAAACTGTTAAGAAGTTGGTTTATTTGCTTGACTTTTATTTTCATTTTTCAATTTCTATAAACATGCAGTGGAGCAGGAAAAGCCGTTCTTTGCATGCTAAAGGACTGGAGAGGGTATTTAAGTGGCTCCAGGAAGTCAAACAGCTTTATGGATGCTTTCAAGATGAGGCAGGTCTTACTGATACTGAATGCTTGTCAAATGTTGCCCCTTTTTGTGTGTTCTGCTCAACTTTCAAGTTCTTATGTTCTTATCTTGGTTACTGAAAGACAGAAATCCAATTGCTGAAGAATGGTTCTTTGCTTCTTTCTTCTTGTTGGAAACATTACGGCATGCTCATGCACTTAGAAGACCACAAATTCTCTCAGCAATATAAAGAACTGCTGGACCAATATTTGTCTGGTATTCAGGTATCACTATTGCTTAGAACTGTGCTTACATTGTTAATGTCGAGAGTGCGGTGTCCGAAATTTGTGCTAATCCTAACACTCCCTCAGTTGTAGTACATGCTTGGTCAGACGATTAGCACCAAGTTGTTGCATAGGTTTTTTGGAGTTGATCTGCCTCATATTTTGTGCTGAAGACTGAAACATTCATCTTTTTTACAGAACAGCATGTTCTGGGAGATGGAAATTTGCATGTGGTTTCTTTTCATAAAAAGCGGGAAAGTGTTTATACAAGAAAATAATCCATATGAAGATTCCGAACTTATATTGGCGAGTTGGACGTTTGACCTCTTGATCTCGCTATTACCTTTAGATTTAAAGTTGAGTTCATAAGACATATATGTGAACTTGTGTGCATTTGAATGTGTTGCAATGCAGCCTGTTGCTTTTTATTCTTCCTGTCTTTTCAGACTCTTATAAGAAAATTTGCAGTTTTATGCAGACAACCAATCTGAAGAACCTAACATGAGCAAAGACAGCCAATCAGATACCATAAACTTTTTCCTGAACTGCCTTTTGCTTTTATTGGGTCGACTAGATAATCAGCAATTTGGAAATGCCATAATAGAATTTGGATCGCAAATTTCTCAAGTTCTCATGGCTCAGGTATTATTATGAACATCTAAAGTCTCAGCTATTTATGTGTTTTACTTGTGGGTTTTTTTTTTGTTATCTTTCTTGAATTCTAATCCTTCTTTTTTTTGGTTTTAATAATTTCTGGATGTAATGGTACTTCACATCAGCAGTTACTTATGAAGTAATATGCAAGTTAGTGGATATCTAACATATTCTCTGCGTACTCACAGAAAGAACTTTTTATCTGGGTTTTGTTGTCTAAGTATATTTGAGCTTGATTGCCTGTTCGTTTTTCTAGTTTTTGTTGATAGCTTGGGCTTGAAACATAAAAATGGAAATGAGCATCTGCTTTTCTGTTTTAAGTAGGTGATTTCATCCATTGTGGGTGTACTGCATTTTGAGTTCGGATGAGTCAGGTTCAATTTGAATCGTCTACTTTATTAAGTGCTAATGATGTTTCTACAGCTACGATGTGCTGATGAAGAAGTGATTGATGGAGCTATTAACATATTTAAAGCTGTCATCTTGAGAACGAATCACGCATCATCCAAACGAAGTGTTGCTGACCCTAGACAAATGGATGCTTTACTGGCAACACTGCTAGATCTTTTGGATGAGCGAGATGCAGCAGCAAAAGCTATTGTTAAGCTTGTAGCAGAATATTGCTCGATGTATGATCAACTAATGACATGTTAGGTTGTTTTGTGGCTTAAGCTCATTTTTGTATTCATCAGTAAAATGTTTGTTTATGTGACAGATGCTCAGATAGTAAGTGTCTTTATGAAGTTCTAAACCGCATTGACTCTAAAAGTGTAGCACAGAGGAGGAATGCTGTTGATATTGTAGCTGATCTTATCCGTATATCTTCTGGGTCGGTTAACGCACTTTCACAAGCGGCATGGTATATGACTACGTTTGTGGCATTACATCTTATGATTATTCCCCACTTTTTGTGATTTTGCATTTTTCTGAATCTCAGGCAAGATGTTGCAAACCACTTGTTAAAATTTCTTGGAGATGAAGATCAAGACATTCACAATCAGGCAGCAAATTCAATTCCCATGATTGGTTAGTTTGCAATTTGGCTAAGTGATTCATTGCTTGTCAGGATATACTTTATGCAAGATCTGGCAGAAATGTTTGACAATTGACTTCAGAAACATTGCACTATAGTTCGATAATCATTTCTTCCGTTGGATAAACAGCACATGTCAAAGTCTTCTTGGTCACAAACGCAATCAGGTTTCTAGAAATGAAAAAAGCTTTTATGTCTATCAATGTGCCCTGGTCTGTGTGGTTGTGTGATGTGATGTCCCAGTAAGTTACTATAATGTGTTTAGTTCCAATCCTCTTTTTCGATGAACTGGCCAAATAATGGGATCACATATCATCTCTCTCTCTCCCACCATTAATTGTGCAAGCACACAGCTACATGCTCCATTCAAGCAGAAGAATGGTTTCCTTTTCACTCTTACAATGGACATCATTTGCATGTGAAAAGTCTTCTTTGCACCTAGTGTGTTTAGAAATTGATCCTAATTGAACACTTGGATTTACTATTGCAGACCCAGCATTTGTTTTGCCTGAGCTTGTTGGCCTAATTTATTCAGCAAATGAAAGAGCACAGATGTCAGCGAGCCATGCACTCATAGCCTTGCTGGTCAATCATAAACAAAAACCTGAAATTTTATGCATGCTTCTGGACTGTCTCAGGTACTCAGACAAATGGATTTTTTATTTTCCATATCTTATACTTGTGAGATCAAGGATTTTGTGCAAAATGTGGCTCAACTCCTTTCTAGACTTTGAAAGACATGAAAGAATGAAAATAATGTCTTTTCTTTCAACTACAACTCCTTGTCTCTGCTTTAATATTGTGGCTCGTATTTGTAACTTAATAACGTCTGTATTGTGTTTCTGCAGCAAACTCTCTCAAAATCTAGATTCAGGTGCTGCCGCTCATGGCAAAGAAGGTATGCCTGAGAAATCTGAAGCTCATAATCTAATCATTATGCAAATGTCACTGGGTTCTGTCTTCATTCTTTCTTCAAAATGGACATAGAGTTTTTTCCGCTGAAAGTTGCTTCCTCTGTGGACTCTTCACCAAAAATAGAAAGAGCAAAGAAATGAAGAACTGCCTTTTCCAAATATCAAATATTACCTGTTTAACATGGTTCACTTTTAACCTTTCTATTGCAGGATCAACATTGGACGCTGATAGGCTCCTGAAGTTGCTTCCAGAGTGGGCAAAACATGTAAGCTAAAGTGTATTACATTACACCCTAACTGTGTCCATATTAAAATAAATATCTATTCTTGTGGCCCACTCCAATGTGTCATGTGCATCAACACTGCGACTTTATAGACTAAACTATTCTGCAATCTGATACCTCGGTGCTGTAGCCCACTGACTTGCTTGGATTGTATTTGATTTTTTAATGTCCATACTTCATCAGCTCTTTCTACAGTAAATAACATCCATCTTTCTTGTCTTCTTTGCTAGATTGCCCTATGTAATCGGCATCTTTTCTTAATCAATCAGCGGAAAAACTGTTCTTTTGTTTCTTCTTTTGGTTACACTAACAAGATTTGCAATATGAGAACAAAGGAGTGAGTAAATTCTGAGACTGATTTCTTCCAGACAGCGGCCTACCTCTGCTTGGCTGTAAACAGAGAAAAGACATTCTACAGAATGCTTCCAATTCTCTCTGTCATTAATTTATTCATCATATTTATGAAACAGATTTGAATGGTCAATCATATTTTGCTATCTTCTATGTGTATGGAAAAACATGTAAGAAGTTTCAGTGTGAGAAATCTTGATTAGCCGAAGATCACTTTCTAAATTTTGGCTACATTACATTCAGTACAAAGTGATAATGAATCCCGAATTGCTTTATATGATTTGGCTATATTTGGTAAACAATGATGCTGTTTCAGTTGGTTGTGTTTCTGTTTGATTTGACTACAGTGGTTGCATGGAACTTTCAGGTTGAAGATTGGCGCGTTATGGTTGGTCCCTTCATAGACAAGATGTTAGCTGAACCATCAAATGCTGTTATTGTCAGGTTCCTTAGTCATATAAGTGACTACTTGGCTGAAGCTGTGGATTTAGTCTTCCATCGACTTATATTGTATATGAGAGAACAAAAAGAGTGAGTAACCTTGGCCTCTGATATAACCATATTCTTTGATTTGGTCTCAATTTTACCTGTGTCAATTACTGTCACATCCAATGTGTCAGTTACCTATTCTCCCAGTTGGAAATAGCTTATGAATCTGACTTTTCCGCACTGCATAGAAGTTACTTTAATGCTGTTTTTCGTGTATATTTCAGCCTGGTTAAGTCTCTTCCTTGAACCTATTTGAATAAAGGGTGAGACAGGAGGTATTTTGGCTGAGTTGAGAAGTTAGATAAATTAATATAACCTTTTCATTTTTCACCCTGAAGTTAATAGCAAAAAGTTTAATTGATTTTTAAGTACTTATTGTGCTCCAAGTAAGACATGTCCAAACTACTGTTTTAGGAAGGAAAATTATTTACTTGGCATCGCAAAGGGGAAAATGAGCACTCAGTCAGAAGTCTGAAGTATAATACATAGGTATTTTGTTTATTGACTGATAAGAAAAGTGTGCACCTCAGTCTGATTCCTTCCAATTGCTGCGTGTGTTGGCTTTTATAATATTTAGCCTTAACAAATGTATGTTTCTGATCAGTTTGGTAGTACCAGGAAATTAAATTTTCTTGGAATGATATTATATCTTATATATATTTCTGAATCTGTCTTTTCTTTTCCCCTACATTTTATTTGTTTTGATCCTGAGCAGGACCAATGAGTATTTTTATAAATCGAGGGAAAGAAAAGAATCAGAGAGTGAGGCTATGGAATATGAGAATTGTCTCTTTACTCGCCTTTGCCCATTGCTTGTGATCAGACTACTTCCTTTGAGAGTTTTTGATGACCTTGATTCTCCTCTAGTATATGGTGAATTTCCGAGAAATTCTGCTGTGCATGGTATGCTTCTTGTATTTGTTTTGGTACCCTGAATTTTATTCTTACTGATTTTGATCAATATGAGTATCATGTTCTGATATTTTTATTGCTTCAGCAGATGGACATTTCAGCATTGAGGGCACTGGTTGCGTAGCTGCCTTGATGATTAACAGGTTTGCTAGGAAAAATGGGACACTTTCAGGTCTCTGTGTTTCGGAGAATTCATATTTTTATTTTAATATCTTATTAGGGCGTTGAATAAGTCTGAATTTGAAGATGTCCGGAAGCTTGCTTCAGAGCTCTGTGGGAGAATTCATCCCAAGGTAGTGACAAGTTAGATAAACAGCCTGATCATGAGCTTTTTCAATTTCATGATAGGTTTACTGATCAAGTTCCCCGACTCTTTAGATCTTCCTTCACATACTAACATGTTGATGCAAAGTGATATACTTCAGTAAGAAAATAATTGATTCAGTATTGAAAAGATAAGTTCATATGATCAACTCTTGTGGCGTAAACGTTTTATCTAACTTAAACTAGTGTCTGTTTAGCATGCACATAACAAGACTAGTAATTTTATGATCATTAGGACCACACCTCTGTGGGATATAATGATATCCAAAAGGATTTTCCTTAGCATGCTTGTAAGCATAAGATCCACTTTGTGCTGCTTGGAGGGCGGAATTTTTTTATTGATTTCTTGGTCATTATCTCAGATATTGTTTGATTAGTTGACACGGCATGCTAATTCTTTTTGTCCATTGTGAGAGTTGCTTTTTATGAAAGGATAATTTCTTAAAACGCCTACAAACGAAATAGATCTTACTGCCTTAGACAACTTAGAAGGAGGATTGTGTTAATTAATGGATCCAAACTTTGTATGTTGATTGGAAAAAGGTGTACTATACAAGGAGAGGCAGATTGAACTCTTTTCCATTATTCTTGTCTGGTTTCTGCATCTTCTAATTGAGTTGTATTAGCCAGCGTGATCTTCGTGATTATGCAGGTTCTCGTGCCTGTTTTGTCCTCTCAGTTGGAATCTGCTGCTAATGCTAAGGATACATTGAAGATTAGAGTTTGCCTGTTTTCCCTGTGTACTTCTCTTATGGTAAGATCATCAGGGCATCCACCTTGATATGTTACTGCAAGTATTCAACTTGACAGAAATGTGCTTGGTATCTACTAATCCGAATTTCTCACTCCCTTTTCGAGGTTAGATTAGAGGCAATAATGCTTATAGGCATCCTGATTTGTTCAGAATAAGGAAAACGATACAGAAAGTTCTGTCATGGACATCATCTGACAGAGATGAAAGTAAGTAATCATTTGCCTATGCTGCTGAGTTCATTCCTCATTCTGATTATGGCTGCACTATTTGTTTTCAGTTTCCAAAGCACAACATGGATGCATAGACTGTCTGGCTTTGATTTTGTGCACAGAACTACAAGCTCCGGAATCCTTGAAAGGTCTGAGAATGGGAAATGGACATTAGGACCTAGAATTTACATTGTCCAAGTTTTTCGTAGTTCCATCTGAAAATTAAAGGTCCTGTTGTAAAAAATTACAGGTGGAGCTATTTCAGAAGATTCTGTACTTGCGCATGTGATCAATCAGTTGACAGATGACGAGAAGGATGTTTCTGTTGAATCTGATGAAGATGATTGTACGGCTGAGACAACCGCACACCTCTCATTTCGAATCTGCATGGCTAACGTCCTTATAAGTGCCTGTCAGAAGATACCAGACACCGGAAAGAAATCATTTGTCCGGAAAATTCTTCCACGTGTTATCTGTTCTGTTGGGGTATGTTATTTTGTTATACTTGTAGTCCGGTTGTGTCGTACGATTAAAAGAAAAAGATTATTTGCTGCTCCTTTTCCTGCATTTTACGCTATCATCCATCTTCAGGTGACGGTGTATCCACAGATTAGGGCTGCTTGCATCCACGTTCTCTTTGCAGTAGCATACCATTTGAAGTCGTCAATATTTCCATATTCAAATGACCTTCTAACCGTTGCTCTAAAATCACTTAGAGAAGGATCCCACAAGGTACTTTTAATTGGGAATAATTTTCATTGTACTTGTTGAAGTATTCCTCGCAAGTTGCTGACAGTTTAAGATGGACCACAGACTTGTTGCTCACTTTGTAGCTTGATCGTTGTTGACAGGAGAAAATGGGGGGTGCCAAATTGCTCGCATGCCTAATGGCAAGTGAAGAAGAGGTGGTAGAAAGCATATCGGGCGGACTAATAGAAGCAAGATCATTGCTCCACCACCTATCCTCAACAGATCCTTCGCCAGATGTTAGGCAAATGTGCCAGCAACTCCTCCTATGTCTGACTTCTTATTAGTTCTCTTCTTGTCAAGTAGTAATTACAAACAGCTTATATGTCAAACATGATATGATAACCTAACTGTATTTTTGTATATACATATATGAAATTTGCAAGAATGAGGCAGCAGCAGCAGATTGGTCCTAAAATGTCTGCTCATCCATTTGAATGGGGCAAACTTTGAAGTTAAGATTGTTGCTCGCCCATAATTTGTTTGTTATGATTGTGTTGTAATAGTGGTTGGATGATGCTGACAAGCAAATATTCAAAAATAAAATGTGAAAAGGGCAATTTTGTTGTTTTCTTGATTTTTGTCCCCGTGGCCGTGTTAAAATTAGAGTAGAAGTTAAAAGAAGAGGGGGTGTGGTTTTGATGGCAAAATTTTAAGGAGCAATACTACCTTGTTGTTTTGCAAACACTTTCTCCACATGTTTGTTGGGGTTTTGCATGTGAATGAAACCAACTTCCATTTCCCTGTTCTTTCTTCTTTTAATTGTCACCATCCCCCCCACCCTCTTTCTCTACCACTAATGTCTATATCCCCCACCCCACCCTTATCCCCTCTCCAATTTAATGTTTGTTTTTTTTTTTTTTTATAAGATTTAAATTCAGAATTTATTGTCTTTGTTAGTCCAATTAAGTAGACATACATGAATCATCTACCTTTCAGATTATTTATAAATTATAATATATATTGCATTTTTTTATTATATTTTTCTTATATATATACCCCCATTCTAAAGAATAAAAGTCAACTATACCCTCCGTAGCGCCCACTATATAAAGCCGACTCTCCATGTTCCGCATCCTCAATTCCTGTCCTGTTTGCTTTAACTACGGCAGCAACAGCCTCCTTAAACCCCATCGCCATCCCGATGCTGCCGCTGCTGGTAACCCTGGCTTTCTCGGCCGCCCCTCTCATGCTCTACATTCCCCCCGTCCGCACTCTCAATCACTTCCTCCAGGCTACCCGCTTTCTCCTTCGCGGTGCCGTTTCCTACGCCTGCATCTTCTTCCCCGACCTCCGCCTCGACATTTCCCGTTTCCTCTCCCTCCGCCTCACCCCTGCCACAAGGTAGACATTTTCAATCCCCTTCCTACGCACCGCTTTGCTTCCGTTTCCATTATAGATTCTCTATCTGTTTTTTTTTGTATCTCTTTTCTTTTAATTTTCCGGTTTTGGTATATGGAGGGCGGGGAAACACAAGTTTCGTTCGTGGATGTGGTTTTGATGCTTGTACTCTGACCATAGACTGATTGTACATGGAGGAATATTACAGAAATTTTATTAGTGTACTATTGTTATTATTTTTGGTTTGTTTCTTTTGTTTCCGGCTGGAAATTACTTACTCAGAATTGGTTTGAGTTGATAGCTGAACTGAGACGCGTCGTTTTCCTCGTTTTGTCGTCTCCGTTGTATTTTGACGGCTTTTCAACAAACTCGCTCGCTGGCATATCACATATGCAGTTCATATATGAGCTGTCCTACTCCACTTATCACGTGACTCTTACCAATCATTTCTTTATTCACTCTCCTTCCATCGTTTAAGCTTTTTTCTTAAATTATTATTTATATTTAATGAGATTCAAACTTATAGTATAATAATAATTCATATCTATTTTCTGAAAATTGAAGACTAAGTGCAAACTGGAAACAAGATGCCCATACTTTATGCATCCATATTCAGATATGCCGTTAAGGGTAATAGCTATCATCGTCAACAAGTTTGTAAGAATTTTAGCAATATAAGCATCACAACTTTGACGTTAAAATTCCTATATGCTTAGCATGTAGCCACTTTTTTGTGAAAAGTTCTATTAAAAAGTGGCTTGAGATGGTTACATGCAAAATTGTTTAATTTGGATGGTAAATTGTAATAATAATAATTAAAAAAAAAAAAGTTCAAGAGATGATTATGTAAAAAATCATGTAGTTTGAATAGTAAAGTGTAGCAAAGAAAAAAAAAATAGAGACGGTTTTGTGAAATAGTCGTGTACTTTGAATAGCAAAGTGAAGCAAAAAAAAAAAAAATTAAGTGATAAATTACAAAAACTGTTATAGTTCAAATGATAAAATATAATTTGTTCGAAAAAGATAAAAAAAAAAAAAACAAAATTGGACGAATTAATTTTCTTCTTTGTGATTAAAGATAATTTCCTTTTGTAGTTTGCGAGTCTAATTTCTAATTGAAGCGATAATTATATCACTAGTTGTATACAAATTCAATACTTTCCATAATAATTAAAATATTAGTATGAAGTAGTTGTCGATAAATTTAGGACCTCAATCTTTGAATGCTAAGCTAAAAAAAGAACACGTACAATGATATTAGTGGTGTTTATGGTGCGGTTTCAATTTTTTTAAATTGAAGTGTCATTGGTGGTTGTATAAAATAATTTTTTAAATTATCACTTTTAAAATCAAAATCAAAGGTGCAGTTGCGGGCAGTTTGGCGATTTTAATACTTATAACAAAAATAAGATATTGAAACTAACAAAAATCAATAAATAAAACAAGTGTTTGTATGTAGCATAAAATAAAAACCAACATTATGCACTATATACTACCAACACTCTCCACAACTTTAAGTAGATAAAATAGAAGATCATATATATTAATCCAACAAAGGCTAATAGTCGATTTTAAAGAAAAACTAAGATAAAAGAAAAAAATATAGAAAAAAGAAAGTGGTAAGAGAGAAAAAAGGGGAGAAAATTGAATGAAAAATTGAGACAATCATTAGATGGGTTCAATACTGCATGTGCTTAAAGAATTAAATATTAAGTCCAAATATAAATTTTATAAAAATAAGCTTTCTAATGTGCATTCTTTATAACATATGAATTTTGAAATTATATAATTCGAATATGATATTCTTTTAAAAAACTAATTATTTTATCAAATTATTATATATATATATATAATATTTAAAAAATTAATTATAGATTTAGCGTGCGGTTTGATTTTTGACGAATTTTTTAAGTTCTAAATTAAAACTAAATCAACAGTGCAATATGATTTTACTCTAAATTTAAAATTGTGATTTAAAAAATAAATTATAAAAAAAATAAAGGTTTTAAAATTTATTGATCACCCACTCAACTCAAAATTAGAACCACAAAACCCACACCCACTACACAATAGTTATTAGTTATTATGAATAAATGTGATGTCCTCTTTTTAAGTTTTCAATCGTTTTCAAGCATTTAAAGCTTTCTTCACTTTTTCTTCATTTCTTGAATTTATGGCTAAACAACAAAACATTTGGTAAAATTAGTGTTAGATTGATTGGGTGTCAGTCAATAATCAGTAGTGTGACTCAACATTTTCTGTCCCCCGAAACTGTGGCATAATAATGCATTATTATTATTATTATTTTTCCGAATGCCTATATTTAATATTCACAATGTTTGTTTTCGTTTAAAAATAAATTTCTTAATTAATCAAACTGCACTGTATTTGTTGATATCATTAAACTTATTGAATCAAAATTCGTATTTACTCTAAATTGACGTATTATTGACTTATTACAGATTAAATAAACCTTATTTTAATCAAACTATCCTTATATATATTAGTCATAGTTCAGATTCCTGAAAAGTTATTGAATTATACTAAAATTACTAATTTGCCTAAAGCCACTAATCCCATTAGTTTACTTTTATATAATTGGTTATTAATGTTGCACGTCGTTCATAAGATTTTTTTATTTTTTTTAATTTTATTGATCTCCTCATTGGTCCTAAAGTCCAAGAGGATCTTTAGGTGGTATCCTTTGGGAGATCTTACAAACTATTTTATTTTGCATGAGATCAATATGGAGCACTAGTTCATATTGATCGGTCCATGATGTCTTAATCTATTAATTTAAATTAAGATTGAGATATTATGATTTGGGATTCGGGATTATGAATTCTCTAAAACGTATGAGTATTTATCTCATTTATATGAGTTATTATAATTTATCTATAGTTATATTAATATACTAATTAAGTCAAGAATTATCTAATTTATTGTTTACTATTTTTAATATATTAATGTATTGATTAAATCGATGTAATGCTGATCCGTCTTGAACAAGGCTTGATATTTATTTGGAATTAGTTAACACTTCACATCAAAATGTTGATGTAATAGAAAATTCAATTTCATCAAATCTTATGATACAAATTTGATTTGCAATGGTGAGTCATTGTTTGAAGTAGTCAACTGAGTTTTATATTTGGCACGAGGGAACTTGTCATGGATCCCACTTTATTTAAATTTTAAATTAAATGATAGAACAGGAATTCAAACTCTTAATTAAAAACAGTTTAGTAGTTGGGAAGTGAGATTTTTCTGCATGAAAATCGAGGTTTGTAGAAAAGTAGGACATATCGGGGATATAATTAACAAAAGAATCCTTATAGAAATTAAAGTTAATATTTATATTATAAACTGCTTAACGTCAAAAATAATGCTCTATTTTATTCAACGTAATTTATTCATAGTGTATAGTTTGTGTCATGTTGAATGTACAGAATTAATCGCATTTTTGGACGTTCCAAAAAAATAAATAAATAAAAGCATTCAACCAAGAATGTCGGAATTATGAAATAATCATACAAGTTGGTATAAAAAAATTCTGACCCAGATCGGGTTTGACAGGATCTGATCCAATTATATGATAAATGTAATATACTTGTCGTATGATTAGCTTTATGATTGATCTGATTCGGCCGTACTTGATTTGTATACAATGCAGAAAAGGGAACAGTTTCAAGATCATAACATGATCTGCGTGAATATATATTGACAGGCAAATCTTGATCATACCTGTAAAATCTTGCATTTAAAGAGTTGGGAAATAGCTAAAGGGAAGCAGAAAGAATGTATGAAGCAAGGGTCAGGGTCCATCATCACCATCTCCAATCAAGTTACAGATATCAGAACACTCTGACAAACTGTACAACAAAATTGGGACGGAATTGTTGACTACAATATAATCCAAAACATAACCAAATTTAGATTTCAGTGAACTGTCAATTAGGAAAAAGGAAAGGGATTTACCAATATTTACGGCTCCGAAACCCATCCTTGAAGACAACTAGAGGCCTGTAGGTAAGGAAAACGATACGAATTACTACTGAAAACAAGGTAATAACCAGGAAACTGATGTGCATTTAGCATGGCTCGTTTCAGATAAACAATGAAAGCCATTTCAGGAAGAAGTTTTAGCTCAGCAGATGACATGAGTGTAATACCATGATAGAGGAGTTGATCCCCTAACTTCAGAGAAAGATAAGAAGCAAAATCAATCAGTATCTGTGGAGTTGATCTCCTAGTATGATGAAACTGAGCAACCATCTACCAGATTAGATTTTCTATTCCAAACCCTGTTGCATCTTTTTATTTTATTTAACATATACATATCACGTGTATAAAATCTTTCCTAAATAAAATAAATGAGGATAATCTTTATACATGTGGTGTGGCATGTATATATTAATTGGAATAGAAGATGCAACAGGGCTGCGAATAGAAAATACAATCTGGTCTTCTACGGCCGAGAAAACAAATATTCATCAGCCGCTAACACAGGTGTGAAGCACGATACTAGAATGCAAGAGCCAAGAATAAAATCAAGCATAGACTCGACGGTGTCCTTGCAAGCATAGCTTGCCATAGTCCATTCGGTTCAAATATAATAATCTTTTATTAGTTTGAATGGCTATCCACGATGAAAGTCGAAACTGTAACCTCGCACGCAAGGCTAAATTTCTTCCCCTTTAATGGTTAACTTAGGGTTGGTGAAGGTAAAAAGCAGCCTGACAAACATTAAGCAGCATGAATATTGATCAATATGCCAACAACCTCCCTAAGCCTTACTAATAGGAGCATTAGTTTTGGGCATTGGCATCCCTCGCATTCCTCTGCCACGTAAACCATTCTTGCTGTCTGCAATGAGACATTAGCAATAAATTGCCACAGTACCTCCCTTTCTAAATGCAGATGCACCATGGATATCAGAATAAAACCATCTCTACAGATTTTTCGATGCTACTCAAGGAATAATACCCACATTCAAAGATCCTTAACAGAATGTACGTTAATAGCATCGAAGAATAGGGGGCGAATGTTGCATGTTTTAGGATGTGAATAAGTATTATGAATACGGGAAATTCTAGCCCAAATGCAGCATACATATATATATATATATATATATATATATATAACAACCTCTCACTTCTGTAATGATTGTTAAATAAAAATATGAGTACTAATCTTGGAGAATATCATATTCTCCATTACCTTCTCATACTGAAAGGGCCGTCGCCGGGAGAACCGAAGCCACCCTGCATGCAAGTGGCTGTGCATTTACTGGTACATCCCTCAGCTTTTCTCGATTTGGGCCGCTGGATTTTGTACCTTTTCTTGCAGTCCTGCTGTCCGGGAGCGCACACACTCGATAACGACTGCGGTATGTTTGAGAGAGTCTCCTCCGGCTCTTGTGGGGCTGCCACCTCAATAATGCGAGGGGCCCCGGCTGCCGCTAGCACAGCAGCGAATTTCGGGCCTGCAGTAAGTCGAGTGGAAGAAAGAGTAACAGCCCTTTTTGTCAGCAATTGAGTTTGGGCATCGTTGAGGCATATCGTCGAGCAGGGTGTGGGAGTTGTTCCATGGAATAGCAGCATCCTCTGTTTCAGTTGTTCCGGTTAACTGTTTTATCCTAAAGTTTTGTTTGCTTCAATTTCAGCCCCACATTTTTGGCAAAATATTTGTTAGAAAGTACTCTTCTAACATTCAATTTCATTTACTCATAACATTTTCTTTTAATGAATTAACTCTTGCAATAATTTTCTATTAATGCCTATGTAACATTAATTTATTTTATTATTTGTAACTTTCTTTTTAATTTATAACGAGCTCCTATGAGGTTTGGTATAAATTACAAATATTTTTTTTATTTGAAAAATTATAAATGTTTCTCTTATTTCTTATGAAATTATATGATCCTTGAATGAAGATTTGAAATTATCAACTTTGTTATTACTGTAAGGTAAATTAAAAAATTTTAAAAAAAATTATCCACTTAGTCCATAGAAATAAGTAAAAAAATTATAATTCACACAAAAAAATAAATGCAAGTCTAACGGATTGAGCTACTGTCTAAACAACTAGAGATATTTATAATTATGCTAAACTTTAAGGGGCTCATTGCAATTTATCTTTTATTTTATCTTCAAATATCTAAATTAAAAAATATTATAAAACTTTCAATTATGCACACATCTAATGAACTTCAACTGCTGGTATTATTCTATTGTTAATTTCAAAATTAAATTTGAGTAAATTTCACTTTACCCCCTCAAGTGATGCTTGTTGTAACTTTATCCCTCAAATTTTGAAAAATAATTTATTGTTCCCTTTTTTGGTAGCACACTTATGATTATCAAAAACGAAATTCCTTCATCATCGGGAGCACAATGCATCCAATAGTATGGTGCTTAAACAAATCCTATCACACGAACCAATTGAGTACTTACAGTCAAATCTGGTATCCTTACCAGATTAGCTTGTAAGACATGTTGTAGTGACAGCAAGAGGTACCATGGCTGGAACCTGCCGAAACCTGCCTAACCAGTCGGAAAACAGTGTCTTATAAAGGAACGATCCACCTACATCACTGATGGTGACAAACAAGAAATTCGATGCTCGACTTTCTTTGTTTGTGACAGTGTGGAGAATCCTTTGAACTTGACTTGTGTAACAAAAAGTTTCTTGCATAATGTATAGGCTATCACAACAAGAACAGAGTTTGTTAACCATCCAATGTGTATATGCATCACAGGGGGCATATCTGATCGAATTAAAGCACAAAGATTTTATGCATTTCGGCTATACATAAAACATAGTAGCTTTTTCAACAAAATTTAGAGCAAACATATAGCAAATTGCATGAAGATTCAGCATATTTAGTCATTATAGCGGTTTCTAGTCACTTCCAGTAAATGCTACGAATTTCAGCAGAAACCTGAGGCTTACCACCAAATACTGTACCTTTCAGATAATCCAGAGCAATGTATTATGTATAGAATATTCAGGTACTTGCACAAAATTCCAGATTTGAACCTGGATTTACAGTAACTTCGAGTATTTTCAGTTAATATCAGCATATTACAGAAAAAGGAGAAAAAGGAGGAGGATAGAAAAGTGAAAAAACTAACTTGCATTTCCTTTAATCAACAGAAATACCACTGATCCACGCCTCCGTTTACCTTGCTAATAAACTATACTTTCTGGAGGAGTGATACCAGTTGAATTGTTGATGACACTTTATCGGTTAGGGAGTGTTAAGTTCCTGGCCTTCGTTACAGACCGAAATGCGCTGCCCTGCTAATTGCTGACTTAGCGACCATCACATAATATATGCATTTTTACAGCATAGAGTAAATATGCCAAATGAAAGTTACCAAGCAAGTTAGCTCTACAATTTATATTGAGAATTTTAAACACGAGATGAAAACATATCAAAAAAATTCAAGATGTGGACGATCACCTGCCAAGCTTGTAAGGTGGTGGCTGTGCTATCAACTGCAATAACCTCTATTTTATCGTTCATAAGGATTGCAGTTGATGTAGTTTCCGCTCCCAGGGGCTACAGACATGTCTTAATAAATCCAAGTATATTTCTCTATGAGTGCCAATGCTGAGTAACATCATTCTACATTTAACATATCAGATAAACGCCAGAAATTCCATTGGAAGTTATCCGAATGGCTCTTGTTAGAACTACTTTAACTCGAACGAAGCTTCAATTTTCTTACTCCATCATTTAGAGCTCCGCATGCATGATAACATTTGATAATCAATGTGGGGTTTAAGGTACTTGTCCTGAAATTGCCCCGCAACAATGACTAATTTCAATTCTCACTTCCTGTTCATAGCAGATATACATTGAGGAGCATTTGAGAGATAGCAATAATCATTACAAATATTATCATTATTGGTTCTGCCAGGCTATTTTATGTGTTATCCCTTCATACATACAGATTTATGGGGAATCCAGTTAAGGATATATCGATTATCTTGTTTCATATGAGTACCTACCACATTACAAAGCCTGCTCAGGGGTAACATTAAGAACATAAGAGGGACTAAAAGTACATACAAAGAGTAACGGTTATATGTTTAGGATTATGGAATTGGTAACAAAGCAAAATCTTTTATTTCTTACAGCATAAGTGCGAAAGAATAATGAATCTTCTCTATTGCATAAAGAAAGTGAAAATTGTAATGGCATCTAATCTTTATGATCAGATATTACGTCTAGATTGAAGCTCCATACATGTTGGCAAAAGTCAGACATAGCTTATGGTCTCTGATATCTCCCCAGCCTCCCCAACCCTTAAAGCCAGCTCTATAACCTTCTTGGCGCTTGTGTTGATATACTTTCCATACTGATTTAACATTGGGAACTCTATCAATGTCTTCCAATTCTAAACTCAGACCACCCTCATCGATACATGCCTCCTCCTCATCCTGACCTTGATGCAAACCACACTTGCCAAAGTGAACAGCACTTGTTCTAGGTGCTCGTAATGTGTAAACAGGTTCCCCAAATGAAGGATAAACTGTGGCCCACATTGTTATGTCCCAGTTGTAATCATCAAACAAACAAAATTGTCTAGCATTCCTATGTATCATTCTCCACACAGTACGATTAAACGCATATCCCACATTTCCTATCCTCTCCGCTACCAGAGCCTCCCACCCTTCTCCCTTTGATTTCACATCAGATGGTGCCAGGTTTGCAGCATAGCATTCTGGACATTTTTCAGGCTTCAGCTCCGTAAGTGACTGCAGGTTACGATATGCATTAGGATAGATGAAGTGGTCCTCTTCTATGAAGAGAATATGACCAGAGTGCTGCCTCGTCTCCTTCAACCCATCCCACACCGTATTCATCATCCACCACCAATGATGCTTCAACGACGCAATCTTTGGCGACCGGTTGTTCCCATACTGATCTCGAGTTCCTTCACATTTCACCTTAGTAGGATCATCTTTATCCTTGCAATCAAATGGTGAAATTCCAGGAAAGCTATTACTAAATATATGAGGGGAATAAGGTGCAAATATTTGTTTCACTTGGCAGAACTTGATGCTCTCTACAATCTTATTCATCCGTTCAAAGTAACCATCATGACTAACGATAAGTAGAGTTTCGTTTATTCCAGCTACAAGGGAAAGGCTATCCAAAGCCACTCGAAGGTACTGGGGCCGGTTATGAACATACAACACAATGACTATATGATCCTCTGCTAGATTGGGATACAAATCTAAGTTCCTTGGAGACATCCTATTACGTTTCTCTAACCAAACCGAAAGCTCATTCTGTTTGGGAAGCTTCAAGTTCTTGACATCAAAACTGTAGTTATAATGTCTAACTCCAGGCCTTTCACCAGTCTCACTTGAAATACTGGTAAGTGATTCTATGAGGGCATTTATACTCAGCAGTAACACCAATAAAACAACTCCCAACGCAACACTCAGAATTAAACGGCGTAAAGCCGCATCTTTTCCTCGGGCTTTCCTGTAAGAAGCCGCCATATGCTACTGATGCTACCACCAGTTAAATTCAAAGCGGAAAAAGATTGATTCTTTTCCCCCAACCTCTTGGACAAGAATAGGAAATGATGAACCAAATATAAGAAGTGAGCTTCAAGAACCTTAAAAAATGGATCTTTTCCCGAATGACGATAAGGCAATGAAGCAATACCAACAGCTGACTTCTTCTGAGAATCCGAGGAATTCAACAATGGGGTGATCAGTAGGGAAAACCCGTCAAGAGATCGGCTCCAAATTGTGAAATAGTGAAGAAAAAGAGATCAAAAGAGAGCCCCACAGTGCGGGACAAACTTGGGATTCCAAGAATTACAAGCAATACATCTAGATTTTGGAACTGAAACACGGCGTTCAGTGTTGTACAGATTGTGGCATCCGAATAATCGACTGTCAGTTGGAGAAAAACTCAAGATTCATAAGGGATGAGACAAAATTTTCGAATTTGGTAAAAAGACGCTTCTATTATAAATACAGTCTCCACCAAGAGATGCTCAAGAAATATCAAATGGTTGATATAAACCAAAAATTTGAAGTCCTAGCTAGAAAGACAATTATACATTTTTTAGTTTATTTCAAGCTTTATAATTATTTTGGGGTGGGTCAATATAGTATAAGTAGGCAAAATATATCTTGTCACGTCTTAGGCCTTGGGCTAACTAGCCTCTTGGTCGCAAGAATTAACTCCAAACTTGATCCCAAGGCCGGAAGCCATCAAATACGAGAATTGCCTCCAATCTCATCCAATGTATCTTAAAGTTCGACTATAAACAAGTTTTCAAAAAAAATATCTAATGATGTATTTGTAATTTTTAATTAAAATTTACACGATACTTATATAATTACCATATTGGTTATTGATCGACATAGGATGGAGTATCGTATATTTAATTTGAGTGTGAAAAGAAATTAATAAAAAAAATTGGTAGGCATGCATACAAGTTTTGAAAGGGATATATAACTAGTCTAGATTAATAAGTAATGATTACCATCACATGCATGCATGGTGGTGAATATTAGTTTAAGATTTGCATGGTTTACGTACTAAGTGCATGAGATATAAATATACGTACTAAGGATAGTTTGTAGCAGTGGAAATATATATATATATATATATATATATGTTAGAGAGAGAGAAAGAGAGAGAGGGAGAGATGTGTAATTGTGTAGATGGATATATGCATGGGATAAAGGTGAGGGGGGGCGCGTGAAATTCTTGTGTAGAAAAACATGTGAATATTGACTCGTGAACACTCACTACTACTTGAAGAATTATTGTGAGAGAGGTGATGCTCATGTTCATGTTCATGTTCATGTTCATGTTCATGTTCTCTCTAGTACTACAGTACTACTACTGGAGAGTGGAGACATACATATATTTTGTATTTCATTTTCACCACCACTGCAAACAGATAAAAAAGAAAAAAACTCCTCGGATTCTTACACTACACATCCGAATTCTTCTATCACTCAATTGTTGCACTCCTCCAAATTCATACTTGTCTCGTGCTTTCATGCCTGCATATATTTTGTGCTCCCTTATCGCCATATTTCCTCCCATATAAGACAAAACAACCCTATATATATATATGTATATATATATCCCCCAATCCCAATTAAATTCTAAATTCAAATCAAGAGAATGATTTCACTTGTTATGTGATTAGTTTGGTTCAATCTAATTTTCCACATATCTTTTATCATCCAAGAGATAGAGAGAGCAAATAAAACGTCAAGAAAGTACCGGACCATAAAAACATTCCTTATGTACCAATTAAGACCAAAAATTTCTAAATAATTTCTCTTTTCCAAATAAAAAAGAAGGAAAGAAAAGATGAGAAATGGGCAAAATTTAGAGTGTGAAATTAGAAATATTCCACTGGAAAATATAGAAACATGTGACTTCTTGCAACCAGAGTGCATATATCACTACTACATCATAGTAGCAGTAGTAGTAGTATAACTTAACGGTCACATGGAGGCTTCAAAAACTAATTTTGTCCAAACGTGAACACATTTAAACCAAACAAGACTCACACACACACACTCCTCTTATACATATCCCGCGCCATTCTTTACCATGACCCCTACAAAACTTCTACCCCCACCCTAGCAAACCTGATCCCCACATCTTTCCCTCATGGAAAACTGCAGGAGATCTCCCCTCAAGCCCTGGAAAAAAGGACCCGCTAGGGGCAAAGGCGGCCCCCAGAATGCCATGTGCGAGTACCGTGGCGTTCGCCAAAGAACGTGGGGCAAGTGGGTGGCTGAGATCAGAGAACCCAACAAGAGGACCAGACTCTGGCTCGGCTCCTTTGCCACTGCGGAAGAGGCTGCCATGGCCTACGACGAAGCAGCAAGAAGATTATACGGCCCAGAGGCTTACCTCAATCTGCCTCATCTCAGGTCCACATTCAACCCTTTGAACAAATCACACAAGTTCAAGTGGTTCCCCTCGAACAATGTGGTTTCCATGTTTCCCAGCACTGGGCTGCTGAATTTGAATGCTCAGCCTAGTGTGCGTGTGATTCACCAGAGGCTGCAAGAACTCAAGAAAACAGGGGTTCTTGGCCAGGATTCTTCGTCTAGCTCATCGTCTAGTGATCCCAAAACTGACATGCACAATGTCAGGGAGCAACCCCAACTAGAAATTCCTGAAGCTAATGAAAAAGAGAGCACTGAATTCTCATCTGAAAATAAAGTAATTACCTCTGAAGAGAAGCCGCAGCTTGATCTGAATGAATTCCTCCAGCAGATGGGGGTACTGAAAAGAGATGATAAGCCTTCTTCTAGTCATGATATGTCTAAAAGTTTCACGGAGATAGAATCATTATCATTCAAGGATGATGAAGATGGATTTGGCAACTTGGCAGAGAAAAACTTTAACTGGGACACATTGAGTGAAATAGCTGGGGCAGATATGACTCTAGGAGCAGAAGCCAGTACCTTCAATGCACATGACAGCAATGAAGAGCTGATATTTCCTCCATCCATCTGGAATTTTTAGAAGAGTAGGGAAATTTTTGTAATCACAGGGGTCAATACCATAGGAATATATCACCCTATAATATATACTAGTTAAGTCATCCTTTTTGATGTACTATAGTGTTAAACACTGAGCCAATAAACAAACAAGAATCATTACCTGGGAGCGAGGAATCTTAGCAGCTAAGTATTAGATTTATAACAACTTAAAGGGACTACGATAAAGATTGCAGAGAACCAAGACTAAACTGGACAGAATTTAAACAACCCTTCACTTTTTTTTTCCTTCTAGTTTCTGTTATTTGTTTGTTTTAAATCTAGTTTCCTGTCGACGACAGGAAAACACTTCATATTAAACAACAGCTTTACATGTCAAAAGGGAACTTCCAAATCCGCATTCATCTGGAGAAGAAAAACTTAAACTGATATATTCCCTCCTCCTGAGGTAACAATTCCACTTGTTTTCCCATGTTCACAAACTAAGAAAAAGACTTAACTGCAGCCATTGCTGGCTGGTTAGGTAAAACCAGCTATTATAAATAGAAGGTAAGATATAGCAATCCCTCTGAATTAATTTGAAGTACATAAATGATTATAGATGTTACAGTTACAAATGAATGTTATCTTCAGTAATAGAACATCTATTACATTTGCACCAAATATTAGGGACTGTCAAATCACAGTATCTACTCATGGCATGAGCATCCTCAAGAAGATCCTTCAGTTCACAGAATATGATCTTCTTGCAGGGAATTTTTCTGATTCATTCAGTACCATACTCTGAAGCGCTCAAATATTCACCATGTTCCTCAAAGTACTCAATTAAACGCTTCAAGAATTTATCGCCGCTGACAGTCTCAGTGTCACAAATAATGCAACATTGTCTCCTAGCTCGTGTCACTGCAACATTCATTCTCCTCCGATCACTTAAAAAGCCAACCTGAAAACAGACCACTCCCAACATTAGAACCTCTATCACAAGAGGAAGTTTCCTTATCATTTGGCAGTATTAGTACCTCTTTCTTTGAGTTTGACCGGACCATTGAAATGATAATTGCTTCCTTCTCGCGACCTTGGAAACCATCAACTGTAGATATTTCCATATCTTTTAGCTTGTCTTCTTTGCTTTTCAACATCTTGAGTTGCACCACCTGAAAGAGCATAGACATCTTGAATCGACATCCCCTTAAATCCTTAAGTAGACACAGTTTTACAATTTCTCCATACCTGTGCTGCGTAAGGTGTAATAATTCCTATGTTGGCAGCTTGAACTCCACTTTCCACTAGTCTCCTGGCATGTGCTATAGCGACAGCAGCTTCCCCCTCATTGAGGGTACTGTCTTCTTCATCCTTCTTCTCTTCCATGTCACAACTGGAGAGAGTCTTACAACATTAATAAAAGGGGACCAACTTACAGCAGAACAGCACAAGTAAGAATTTATCAAATGTTCATAAGCTTCTTGAACTCCTCAGCTATACATTTAGCTATAGGGCCAAATACATGCCAGAGCACATAATAAATGGGAATAAAATAGCATACCCAGCTATGTCTACGAGAAGAAGGGTTGGTTCCGCTGAAGATGACTTCTTGACATCTTCAAGCTCGTATAAAGTATGGGCAGCAACACTTGAATGGGCTTTAATCTGTTATGCAAGTTTCACAGTCAACAAGAAAGTGCATAATCCAGATGTCTGAATTAACTAAGTGTTTGGTGACAGTCTTTCAGGAGCATAAAAATAATATTTACTAGGTCTTCAGCAAGGATCTTGGCAGAATTCATGGATCTCAGAAGAAATTCTCTTGAAAGTAAGAAGTGACCATCGAACAGCTCTGGAAGCCCATCCACAAAGATTACTTACTTGTGGGTGTCGATCTTAGAATTAAAATTAGTTCTTCTTAGAGTTCCAAAGACCATTTGCTCCACAAAGAACTCATGTTCGGATCAACTAAAATTAAGAACAGAGAGAAAGAGAGAGTGCACTTAGCTGCAATAGGAACAATACGAGTGCAATTTCTATCATCAACCTATTTCAGTGACAAGCTAGTCGTAAATTTAGGCATAAGGAAGACTCAAGCTAGCCTAGGTGCATACACCCTACAACATAGACAAGGAAAAGATAGAAATCAATTACAAAGAAGAAGAGGAAGAAGAAGATAATAGGTTAACAAATCTGGGCACCTTGCCATCATAGAGCTCTTCGGATGACCAGTTCATTATAAGTTCATGCATGCGGTACTGAACTGTGAGCATAGATGTGACATCATCTCCATATAAATCTGTGAGGCGTTCAAAGAGGGTTCTTCCTAATCCTTTCTTCTCAGCTTCAACACTTTGAATAGTTGGGGGAAGCTGGAGATGGTCACCTGCCAATATACATCTTGGACCCTAGTAAAGCAAAATCAGATATTTCACTGGTGGTCTCAGAGGAAAAAATGTTTTGATGACATACAGGAAGTTAAAACTTGTGTATTCAGCTTACAGCCTCTTTCATTTCATCCCAATTATGAATAAGAAAGAAAAAGAAAGATGCAATTTCTCTGCCGGCAAATTGCTTACTAGACATGAACAGTTAAGATGTCCTTTCCACTATTTTTGTCATGGTTAGTCTCGCTATATGACACATGGGTTGCCAGCTCTCAGGCTGCAACCAGGGCTTATTCAAAACTAATGTCATAGAAATCTCAGGGTGTCAAAGCGATTCTTGCTGAGAGAATACTGGATCTTCTAGAGTTACTTCAATAAGAAATTAAGAATGCTGAACGGCTAATCTCATTAATGAGAATTGCATTAGCTATATATGGTAGACACTCCCATCTCCTCTCACCCGACAACCAGAAAAGAAGAGAAATGAAAAATATAGTCAAACTTTCTTTACCCTTGAAATATACGGGGTCCTTCCTTCATGAAGTCACCACAGATTAACTTGACTGTTCTTAGAGGTGTATTGCCAAAAGATATCTTAGTATAACCCCCACCCCAAAAACAAAAAAAATAACAATTTGGCCAGTACAATTCAGGACCTCCAGTTCTATAATTACCTTCAGCAGAGCAATCCAGCATGCTATTTCTAATGCCTGGGCAGCTTCATCAATAATAACCAAATCGAATGAAAATCCATCCAACTTCTTGGAAAGCGCACCGGTCAAGGTTGTTAATACCACATCTGCATTCTTAATCACATCGGTCACTGCCAGCTGCTGCCTTTTCCGCTCTTCTTTGGATAGAGTCTTCAGCTCCCTTCTAATATCTCTCTTAGTATTTTTATCTTTGGCTTTTAAAAGCTTGCCATTCAAAGCCTGCAGAAATTCATCAGAAATATGAAAAAGCACCATGAAATTGTGTTCAATAATATAAAATATTACTTGGGTTTTATATTGGGTGAAGATGAAATGTGTCAAAATTTAGACTCACCAAACAGAGTAGTTCTGCACATAAATGGGAATGACGCTAAAGCATGAGTGTTCAGTATAAAGTCTTTCATTTCCGATCGACCAATATAACCAACCAAAAAGTTCCCAATATTACATTGCTTGCAAACAAATTGTTCCAACAATAAATTTCCCAAAAACACTGTAGGCAGCTGAAAGTTTATTACAAAAGAGTAAGTAGAAGTTCATCAGAGGGTATGTTACTATGGAAAGTGCTCCGACCAGGGTTACAATTTATATAACCAGCTTCACAAATTTTAGGAAAATAATTTGAGCTCTCAGACTTTATGGACTCACCTTCATTTTCCTTATTCTCTTTTGATCATTTTACTGAAATTGATTCAACAAAATACTAAATAAAGCTTAAACAAGCTTTGGTAAATGTTAAACTGATCTTCATGGGGGTGCAAAACTTAAATCGAACATCATATGCGTCTACTGGAAATTAGTATATACTTTAAGCGGAAGTATTCCTGATAATAAAAAAATTTAAGCCCCAATGATTTCTGAATGTAGGGGTAGTATATGTCAAAAATGTTTCTATATTCAGAGGTAGTATTAAAAAGGGGCAACTTGAAGTGAGAAATGTTTTTTCTGACAATAAATATAGAGGAAAAAAAATGCTTAAAATTGTCATATCAACACTTTCCACAACAGCTGAAAGTCTACTCTCCAGGTCAAAGCAATAAATGGTACCAATACCATTAACCTGATGTCTTGTACGTCAATTTTAGAACTTTCAAGAGAATTTTGGTTACTTGAGGAAAGAGCCTGTATGTGCAGTCGGACTTTGAACAAAGACAGGGAATATAAGTGAACAAAAATTATGGTAACATGACATGCCAGAGAGAGTTAATATTCCATTCCCAGGGGTTGCCACTTTATTCTTTGATTCTTTTCATTTCTGAATTAGCTCTCATCTCAAAATAATATTGAATCTGCAGTTAATTGAAAGTCCAATTACCATTATGACCTTGTCTTCAGCCACAAGGATAATATTTTTATATGGCCCTTATATAAAGCATATCAACAAATTAATACAACAGTTGGAAATAAAATCTAGATCAATGCGAGGCTCTGTCAATAGGGCAAGATGATTTTAGAAGTTGTTTGTATCATGTACCTTCATCTCCTTGCGAATGTCATTTGCAAGCGCACTATTATCTCCACGTAGAACCTGCAGGAAACTAAAGTAATTGTAACTGGGAATCTTCAACTCAATAAAATGAAGGAATGTCATGAATTTATGAACAACCATTGATGAAACTTGAGTGACATTAGCCAAAATGTCTAAGTGAAGTACTAATTACTATTATAGACTTGTACTAAAGAGAAAGATTTGAAACATGTGTGGATACAGGACCAAATACATCTGAGAAAAGATCATGTGGAGAAAGGAAGCAGTAGCAATGGTCAGAACAAATGAATATAAACAATCAGCTGAACTTTAAGGATGCCACCTCCATATCATGGTTTCAAGTAGAGAAAAAGGAAGAAAACAGCGAAAAATGAGTGAAAGAGGAACAAGAAAGATAACTACAAACAGCATCTTGAATCAAGGCATCACCTAAATCTGATCAAGTTGTAATAATATGCATAAATGCAAGATGAAAGAATAATACTCCGGAACCCAGTTTTAACTGCGAAGCAGTAGAGAACATTACCTGTGCATCCAAAGCACTCTCCAATACTTGAGGAAGTAAGCGCGCAGGATGCCCCACTCTTACCAACTTGACTCTGTTACAGTCCAAGAGAGAGTAAGTAACTTTGACAAATAGGACCTTCACTGAGAACAGGAATGCAGCTTGATTATTCTATGCACAAAGCCAGCTCATAAAGCCAATGGATAATCCTAAGTACCTAACAGTAATTTCAAAATGATGTGCTGAAACATAGTGAGCGATCAGAGAAATCATCACTAGTATCTCACGACAATATAGAAGAGAAGGCAACATTATTTCAAGGAAGATGTATGATGTCATAAAATTTCATGGGAACTGATCAATGAAATTATTACTAGAAAAAGAAAACTTCACAAGGTCAATTCAAAACCTAGCTTTAAAGAGTACGTAACTTCTCAGAAGTACTAAATATGATAATAAAACAGAACGAACGCTCATACACAAAATAGTTGGATCTATTAACATGCAATAGAGTTGTCACATTGAACAAGAAATTTTCTTTTCTTCAAGCGCAAGATATAATGCAACATATCATGTTAGTATTTTAGTAAAATATTATGATGAGCACAGACAAAGCGGAAGCAAGGAGAACTTGAAAACTATGACAGAATTTTCAAACTCATAGAAAAAACTCCAACCTTTACAGTGTTTTTTTTCCCAGTGGTTATTTTTTAGGTATCAGTTAAACATGTAACTAGGGAATTATCTGTACCTATGAGGTACAAGTCTCTCCACAATGTTATCAACTGCAATATTGGAAGCAGCGCAAGCAAGAATTTTTGTTCCCCGCTTGACTTCTTGTAAGATAATTTCAACCACTGTTGTAGTCTTCCCAGTTCCTGGCGGCCCATGGAGCAAAAAGAGGTCCTTGGACGACAGAGCCTTGGATATAGCATCTTTCTTAAATATCAAGGTAAATGATTTAGTTTGGAAAGGATCATAAATGTAGTGCAGCAAAGAAACATGAAAATGAGAGAAGTGACCCTAATCTATTAATGTAGATAATTTCATTGGTGAGAGTAATATAACTAGCAAGTAATAATATCAACACAAAATAAATCATATAGATAATCAAGGTAAAGCAGACCATGTTTCAAAGACAAATCATTACTGCACACTAGATGCTAATTTTAAAGACTTGACCGGAAAGAGATGTATTCCAAGAAAAAGTTGATGCTATACCTAGTTAGAATTACAAGACAGCATCCAGTCCCAGAAAATTTATCAGACAAGAAACCAAAAATTGAGAACAGGATTGGTAAATATACTGCTTCTGGTCAAAATTTCTCTAACTGTACTTGCCTATGGCTTTTTAAATTTCTTACATTTATAAGAAAAAAGCAGAAATACTAAGAACTTTCACCTCATACAATATATTGTATATAATCATGTGACATACAAGGTTCCAGCAGCTAAGGTCTTATCATGTCCATATAATAAAGCACGCTTCAGATTGACAGAAGAAGCACACAGATGCGATCTGCTCTAGAGGAAGACGTTATAGAATTTATTTGGGAGACCTGTGAATTATCAAGGTTCGAGTTTACGGGAGTGAACTTGATATCCTTCTTGGACACTGTCGGTGGCCTCTCCCCAAATAACACAGGAACCAGATCGGCAGCAGGACCCTTCTGCACGCTTTTACTTAGCTGAATCAATGTTTCCTTCATCCGACGATATGTTACCTACAAATTAATCACAATTCAGAAATGTTTTGCCATGGTCCAAATATTGAAGGTTGTTTTCTTGGATTTAATAGTACCTGGATGGGAATTCATTATCCTGATGTTAAATAAATACTTCCTTCATTTAAACCCCATAGCATGTGAGATTCAATGTGAGATCTTTTATCAAGAATATCACCATATATCCAAGATCTTATAAATCCTTGAAAAAAGTCCATCAAGCTATAACACTTTCAGAATATTTGGAGTCTATTTTGGGCTCCTGGTAACTAGGTCGTTAATTCTTAGAAAGGAGATTCAGAAAGCTCAAGTTACTCTGGATTGAATTGCAAAAGCAAAAGTAACCAGGATACTCCAGGCTTTATGGCTAATATAGATTAAGAAGCTAGAAAGAGAGTTGACCATGTCTAGAATCAAAATTCGACTATCCTCATAGAGTTTTTGGGACAGGGTTTTCCTATATATCCCCTAGACCATAAGGAAACAACAACTCTCTATATATACCTTTGTAGTAGAAATGCTTTTTCCATGCATAATATGACATACTTCTCTTGTGACCATCTCAACAAGACCAGTCAAACAGTTCAATTTGGTAAGAAGCAAAATAATGTAATTCTGCATTTCAAAAACTTTACCTATCCTCTTAGTAGTAGCAAAAACCAAATCATAATAATCTAATCAAACAGACAATGTACCTCATTTGCCACTTTTTCAAGGCGTAAAGGACTATTCAAACCCTCTTCTGGTATATCATCAAAAGCAACAGTAATAGACGAGTCCTGCTCATTGAAAATGTAATTACATTCAATTATAAGAACGTGCTACATAATTTTAGTTAAAACAAACTTTAAAGTACCTTTATTCTGTAAACAACACCCTGCCCGAGAGGAGGAGAGCCCAAATCAGATTTGTTTGGTTTCAAAACCACAACATCATGATTTCCAAACTGGAAAGCATAAAAAATGTGAGCCATTAAGCATTAAAGAGGAGGGAGCGAATATTAAAGATTTCAAAGACAAGGACGTTATTCACAATGCTGCCACTGGACGGTACTTCTGCAAGTCTTAAATTGAGTCTTCCACACACCTTAGGAGTTCAGTGTTTCTTGTATATGATCTCAGGAATGGGTATAAAGAGCTTGTAACGAGAACAAAAACAGCATTCCTTACACGAATAGTAAACTTGCATATGTATTGAGTGAGCTAGAGAAACAATAAGAGAAGGACGTCATTTCATCTTGGCTGAGTAGTATAGAACTCTCAACTGCAAATACCAGAAAGACCCCTTAACCCGACTCCAAAAATCACTAGATTGCCAAATACCATACTGCAATAACATCTCAAAGCCCATTCCGAACTAGTTCAATGTGCTTGAAAAAACTTAAATGAGGGCATTACTATCAGCGAAATTATTAAGAAAAAGAAACAAACAAGCCCACTTGTCTCTCACCGATAGTAACATAAGTTACCAGCATATACTACAGAAATGCATAATTCTAAGGGAAGTAACGCACTACATGGATGGTTTACCTTGTGAGGAGGGAGGACATCCCCTTTATTAGACTGAAACTCAAGAAGACTTTTGCCCATTAATCCTGTCTACAAAATACAGATTTAGAAGGCCATACAAACAATAATATGCAAGAACACATCTGAAATTTATATCACCTGAGCATCCACACACTTCAAATTAAGAATAGTGGACCCCTTTTTTTGTGCACTGTCCAAACTCCTAGTCGCCCCCGAATTCATTGAGAGTGATATCTCTGCTTCCTGAAACAACCACATCACACACATTTTACATTTATCCTATTAAGAGGATCAAAAGAGTAAATCTTCCAACCAATTATGATAAATTTCAACTTATCGGAATAATTCAATTTTCATACTTTCCCTTATTTTTAAGTAATTGAGGAACAAAAGGTTATAGCAATGTGTGAACACATAATATGCAAGATATTCAGTACATAATTAGAAGTCCAATTTGTAGATTAAAACAAACAGTTAACAAACAAATCGGAGCTTACATTAACCATTTCATTTTCAGAAGATTGGCGAAAGTGATACACACACATACATATATATATACACACACACATCTAGAGAGAGTATGAGTTTAATACTTTTTCCATGTCAATAAGAGGGGCCATTCTGGAGACAAACTGTTCGAGGGTAATTTTATCATTTGAAATTTTGTTGTTGTTGCCGCAGTTGCTGATTTCCAACTTCCCACTCTTTTCCTGTGTGTGTGTTGCGGAGCGACTTGAAATAAAGACGGCGTCTTTATACGAGGACGGCAGCCTGAAGTCGCGTTTAAACATCCGTAGATTTAAGATTCACAAATTACGACTTTCAAACTATATTCTTTGCCTTTTTCTCCTCTAATTTAAGTAATAGAGTCAATAAAAACGCGACTATGATACTTAATTTATATCTATACTGTATAAAAAGGAAAAAAATAATTCTTATAAATAATGGTTATAACACCGTAATACCAATTTTAGTATTATATGAATAATACCCTTTAGTGTAATAGAGTCAATAAAAACGCGAGTATGATACTTAATTTATATCTATACTGTATAAAAAGAAAAAAAAAATTCTTACAAATGATGGTTATGACACTGTAATACCAGTTTTATTATTATATGAATAATACTCTTTTTTTAATTTTCTTTTTTTTATTATTATATGAATAATACTCTTTAGTTGATTTTCTTTTTTTTTTCTTTATTGCTATCTTTCTTTCTTTTCTTTTTTTTTTTTTAGAAATATGATGATGTATTGATTTATATATTTTTTATTTATAATATATTTTAAAATATAAAATATTATTATTATATGCACACAGGGACAGCGTGCCATGACGGCTAGTTATATAAACAAATACTAGTGAAACACTAATAACATGAGGTTGGTTGAAAACCCCAAGAAGGGTGGTACAAACTGAATATAGATGGAGCGTCCAAAGGAAATACAGACATTTCCCACGCTGGGGCATTCTCAGAGATCACCTCAATCAAAGTCATCTTTGCCTTTCAAGAACCTCTTGAAATTATCTCTAACACCCAGGTTGAACTTCGAGCCATCCAAAAAAGATTGAAACTATGCATTGAAAAGGATGTCCATAATATTTGGATTGAAACTGATGAAATGACTATCATCAAGCTCATCTCCATACCACCACAAGGGGCTTGGAATCACCATAACATCCTTCAAAACATCCGAAATCTTCTGAGTCAAATTGAATAAAAAATCTCTTATATTTTTAGAGAAGGCAACTAAGTGGCGGATTTTCTAGCTAATCAAGCATGCATATCTCAACAACTTATCATCCTTTCCAAGGAACATCTCACAAGTACATTCGACTTAAAATTATTGGTGATCCCCCTTAATTGGCTTGACTCATACCTATTGTCATAAGTTTCTCGTGAAGTTGGATGATTTTTTTACTGCCTCTTTTTGTTGTTTCTGCGACTGTGTCGCTATTGCTATTTCCTGCTGCATATTATCCTGTTGCATACTGTCTGTAGTTGTTTTCGACTGCATACATTTTGCCTGCAACTGCATATCTTCTGTTTGTTGGTCATGTATGGCTGCATTTTTGGAGCACTCTTGTCCACTTTTTGTCTTGTGAGCATGCTTGGGCCATGCCCACTTTTATACATACATATTTATTGCTTCGATGCTAATCTCTTGGCTTAGTTTGTCCCATTATTTTGTTGAGAGTACTGTGGTTTCTTATGAAGAACGTATAGTAAGCTCCCCTCTCTTTTTGGCTTACTTTCATTTCATTGTTGGAGGTGCCCTCCATACTTTGCATAGCTTGATTTGTAGGTGTTAGTTGAAATCGATGATTCGAGTGTAGTGGCAAAAACTTTTTGACACAATGGATTGTCGTCTCCAACTACTTCTGCCAACCTTGTGCTTCGCGTCTCACTTTTGTAAGGAAGTAGTACTTCTCATTTATGCTTTTGTCAATTGTTGTAAGGGAGTAGTAATCCATATTGATGCATTTGGTGAATATTTTGTAGTGGAGTAGTACTCCTTGTTTACAGTTTCTAGGCATGATAGAGAGTCGGTACTCCCCCGTGTAAATTTGCTCGCCTCCTGGCTTCCCCATCCCGAATGGTTTATTTAGAAAAAAAAAAACATGAGACTGGTTGAAGTTTTCAACCTTTTTTTTTTTTCTCTTATATGTACAAATCACTGAGTTATTCACTAAGGATGAAATTGGTTGATGTTGAAATCATTCTGTTCTAATTATATAATTTTTCATGATATCTCATAAATATAAAAAGTTTTCATCGTCATTTGATCTAATGTCAATCCAATTTGAATTGGTGAGGTCCCAGTATAAAATTCAAATACTTCATGATATAAATCCAGAATAAATAATATCTGAATACATCTATTTTTAATCGCAAGTATACATTGGTAATTTAAAAAATCTATACCAAAATTGAACTTGCTAAGAATTCATTTTCTTGACACAATTTGTTATGCAATTTTAACAGTTTGATCTAGGAAACAACATAGGCTGTACCAGGTCGTTTACAAGGATTTACGTCAAGAAATGGTAATCCGGCAGTAACCATTAGCCTTTTATTAAACCATCATAAGATAATTTATCCTGCCCTCATATAACCCAACTCTTATCCCACATTTTATCCAACCAGGCAAACACAAAAAGATTATATCCCATATTTTGTCCATGGGAGCTATCAAGCATTTATCCCACACACACAATTAACCGGCCCCTGTGCATCAATATATTCTACATGTATCATACGAGTTTTCACTACTTGCCCCATAATGGGTTGCACCTCTATGTATCAGTTACATATTCTGCAGTGCAATCAAAGCATACAAACGTTCACACTTTGATAAAAAATCAAAATCAGCTGTAGAGATCAAAAATGATAAATTTTACACTAATTTCTTGTCACCAAATTGAATTTCTGAGGTTTTATTCAATAAAACAACCAGCGCAAACCTGGGCATAAAATCCTGCAGCACGAGAAGCACATTCTCAGCCAAGAATATCCTCAAAAAATTACTAAGGAAGTGCTAAAAGCTTTTTATTTGTATATAAGGGCATCACGTCCTGGTCCAACGCCAATGTAGTGAATGGGTACCCCAACGAGTTCTTCAATCCGTTCTACATAGTTACGTGCAGCCTTTGGCAGGTCAGAGTACTCTCTGATGGACGAAATGTCACACTGCCACCCAGGCATAGTTTCGTATTCAACCTAAACAAAATTGAGAAAAGCACATTAATAACTTCAAACATACGTGTATGTATATGAGAGAGGATGTAATACAAAATTGAGAAAAGCACATTAATATCATCAAACTGATATATTATGAGAGCATGGTAAAATGGAGTTCTTAGGAAGTTAGAAATGCAACATGCGTAATAAAAGGAAGTCTTTAGGAATTTTAAACTTCGACCATGAGATAAAATCAAGAATTAGGAATTCAGAATTGCAATGCACATGATGGGACAAGTCTTAAGGGATTGATCACCTCATATTCGACATGCACATATGGGTTGCGTATTAGTGCAAGTGCAGTGCGATGCCAATTATACATTAATCCATCTCCACAGTTTTGCCATATGTCAAGCAGTTCTTGATGAGTGGAGGTAGGAGGGTAAGAGGGGATGGCTTCATCCAGATAGCATGAACGAACATCAAAGGTAAAAGATGAATCGAATAGATCTAGAAGATCATTGAGTTTAAGACACAATTGGATAATAAATTGAGTTCTCTCAACCAAGTCCAAGTGGAGATAAAGATTAAGCAGTGGGACCTCGATAAAGAACAAAATTAAAACTTGCCTGAATCTGCTCCAGAACAGAAAGGTCCGCAGGGAATGACTGAATTCGAGTACCATCATTCTGTTTGTATGAAACGCCCAATTGAATTTCTGGTAGCTCAGACAACACATCAAGTTTGGTAAGATTTAAAGATGAGAATCCATTTATCATACAGCAATATCTCAATGCAACAATGTCGAGCCAGCCACAACGACGAGGGCGACCAGTTGTTGTACCAAACTCCTGTCCAGCAGTCCTGAGTAGCTCACCACCTTCCCCCAAGATTTCTGTAGGAAAAGGACCCGAACCAACTCGTGTAGTGTATGCTTTGACCTGCATAATTGCCAATCGATGAATTAAGACAGAAATGCAATTCCCATTAACACCTTTGGAGAAGTACAGATATTTCTTCTAACCAAGATGAATTTAATGAAGAAAAAGATCTCTCGAACATTCACATAAACAGCATCAAATACATGATTTTTCAACAACTCGTAAAGAAAGAATAATGTTTGCACTTACCACCCCTATAAGATCACCAACAACTCTAGGAGCAATACCAAGACCTGTACAGATTCCCCCCGCAGATGGACTAGAAGAAGTCACAAAGGGGTAAGTTCCAAAGTCAATATCTAACATGGTTGCCTGACCGCCTTCTACCAAAATTCTTTTCTTCTGAGATATAGCATCATTTATGTAGCGCACAGTATCGGTAATGAAAGGTTCCAACCGCTTAGCATATTGTCTGTAATCTTCAAATACTTGCCTGGGAACATCAGGCTGATGCTTATAAAGTTCGAATCTTGCAGCAGCATCAGATATTAAAACCTCAAGCTTCTCCCTAAGTTTATCCATATGCCTCAAATCACCTACTCTTATGCCATTCCGGAGAACCTTGCTTGAATAGGCAGGTCCAATGCCTCTCCCGGTGGTTCCAATGAACGACTTAGCAAGCTCGGCTTCCCTAAGCCCATCTACGACTTGATGTATATCAAATAACAAATGAGCACGGTCAGAAACCAAGATCCTTCCTTCACAAGAGACACCCTTGGATTGCAGACCATCAATTTCTTCAAAGAATGATGGTAGATGCACCACAACCCCGTTACCAATTACACAGACAGTTTCCTCATTAAGAATTCCTGAGGGAACAAGGTGAAGCGCAAACTTCTTGCCTTCTGCATTGTAAATAGTGTGCCCAGCGTTAGCTCCACCCTGACAGTAATAAGTTTTCAGAATAAGCAAGCCAAGAAAATGAAACGACACATCTGTTCATGCAATGCAACCAATGGAAGTAATTTAGCATAACAAAGTCAAAGCCATTCCATTACATAATAGATGTTTCCTGTCTTTCCCAATCGGTGACACAATCTAAATGTTCCTTCAATGGACACCATTTATCGTGTGTTAAAATCAGGGCACAGGAGAAATGAAAGCATTACTTACTATAGCATATTTAACTTTAATTTACATCTGAAGTTACAAACTAACCATACATCACCCAGGAATAGTCTCTATGTCAATTTAAAAATAAGTACACCTAAAAGGCCCATAAAGCTTATCTTTATCATGAGTTAATCTATGGGGCTATATTTAACCAAAATCAGCCTCTGCAACTGTGACGTCCTCATTTTATAGAAGAAAAAAGGTATTAATCTCGTAACATACAAGTCTTGACATACTTCATCAAGGAGAACTGTTTTTTCCCACATAAGCATAAAAGGATCTGTTTTCAAGCACTCATTCAACAACCTCTCATCGCCCGCTTAATGTCAGTAATTATGAATCTTACCCCTGAACTTAATTGCAACATTTTATTGATTTGGACGAAGGAATCTATACAGTGCTATGAAGAAAAATCGCAAGTAAGAAGTTCAGCGATTTATACAGACTCCTAAGAAAAATTCTGTGAATTGGACTGTAAATGAAAACACGTACTTCTTCTCAGAGCTAGAATAAGTTCTAATAGCAGAAGTCGAGGAAAAACCCACCAAATAGAAAAAGTTTTTTTCTGATTTTATACTGTTCTACAAAGGAAATAACTAGAAAAAAGAAAATCGCAAAGAACGAAATTTAAAGCTCATACGTTGTCGTAAAAGTAACATTCAATTCTACCACAAAAGACTTAGCCAAGTATTTCATCCACAGCTAAGACAACTTTTTCAATTTACAGATGTCGAGGAAAACTCAGTCAGAAACGCGCAGGAAGAAACACGAAAAAGATAGTCTCTATATACAGTAAAATACATGCCTGACACCGCGCGACGACGTCGAAGTGCTTGGCAAGAATATCAACGAGCTTTCCCTTGCCCTCGTCCCCCCACTGACATCCAAGAACGCCGGTGACCTGACCCAGCGAAGCGATCCGACTCGGCACCGAAGCCGAGTAGCTAACCCCTTGCTCTATCACCGTCGCTCCTCTATTCGCATCGGCTGAGCAAATAACCGTCCTCAGCTGCTTGCTGTTGGGAAAGGAGAAATCGACGCTGACGCGGGTCCCATAGAGCTTGGTGGAGTAGCTCCCATTGCAGATGGATGAGGCGGAGGAGATGGAGGCAGATGAGGAGAGGCTCATGGCGGCGGCGGGAGCGCAGGCGAAAACAGAGAGAGATAGTGAGCGAGAGTGATGGGGTAGTGTCAAGGGTTTAAGGATATTATGGTGACAGTTTGTACAGCGATTGCAACTCTGCAAATTACTTTTTAAATCTCAATTCTAATTACATATATTAAATTTAAAATTTATTGGTCAATTCTATCTTTTCTTTTTTCGAAAACTTCTACTTTTATAAAATTATTTTTTATTGAAAAAATGAAAAATGGAAGTATTTATAAAAAATATATAAAAATTAAATCAAATAGTATTTGGGAAAAAAATACTTTTAAAATTAGTTTATTTTATACCCATATATTAAAAACTATATATTTTTTACTTAATATTTGTACTTGTCTTTTGTTAATAATAATATATTTTGTTTTAATTAGTATATTTTATATTTATTTTAAAATATTTGTTATTTATATTATAAAATTTTAAATATTAATAAATTATTTGAATTTAATTAAAAATGGTAAAGTTGAATTAAGATTATTTTAATAAGGGTAAAGTAGCAAAAAATAAAGTTGAATTTATTTACAAAAAAGTCAAAGCAGCTAAAAACACCCCCCAATACATTTCTAGCTTTTGGCCTAAAAGCGCTTTTTTTAGCCGTTTCAGAAGTAGAAGCTACTATCTCAAACAATTCAAAATTATTTGACTTCAAAAGTAATTTCTTTAAGTCAGAAGCTTGAAAAGTACTTCTTTAAATGCGCACAAACACTCGCTAAGGAGATCGCGAATATAAATTCTAGTTAAAATATTTAACTACTTTAATAAAAAAATATTAATCGATTATAACATATTGTAATTCTTACATAACTGATTCACTGAGACTTAAAATTACTCAAAAGATAGAGGAATATTTCTTCTTACATAACTGATTCACTGAGACTTAAAATTACTCAAAAGAAAAAGGAATATTTCTTATTATAGGAACTACGTTTGAAAATACAACAAACGGTGTGAATCATTCGACATGAACACGATATAAACTTTATTGTTGAGATCAATTCAACGAGTCCCATCAGAACATGAGGATATTTATTTCATTTTATGTGAATTATTTTATTTATTTATAATTAATTTTATTGATGTATTGATTAATTTGAGATCGAGGTGTTATATTCTAATTTATTTACCATTAACAATAAAAAAAAATATAGAACTTTGAAGAAATTGCTGTTCTAATTGCCAATATGAACACAACTCCTCTTTCTTTTCAAAGGAATGGCAAGAAATCTATGACAAAATTCTCATGAACCACTATATAAACACCTTATTCTCTTGAGTTGTTTGTGTACAAAACAGACAAATGAATCAAGAATCTTCCGATTCTTCAGTGGTAGTTTCTCAAGAAGCAAGAAAATTGTGTGGCTCCATATGGGCTGATCATCGGTAAGTTTATGTAACGTTCTGGCTCTAAGCTCGTCTGCTTGATAAGTCGGTATGGTGGATCTCACAAAGAAGTTCACTTTTAGCTACAGAAACAGCCCTCTAGTTAGTTGCATTTTCTTGAAATTTGTCTTTTGATGTATTCAAACTCTTTGGCTATGGACTATGGTTGTATCAAGCATTCTCTAGGCAAACCGAAGTCTTTTTTAGCAGGAAAGAACTCTCTTCTCCAAGGGTCATTATGCAACTTGTAATGCAAAACCTGGTTGAAAAGAGTGACAGTACATTCAATGTTTCTACTTCTGTGATATCGCTGCAGACGTGATGGCAAGAAGAGAAGTTTCAGTAGTTCCACTCTGTCTAAATTACTAGAGGGTCGAAAATACCTGGACGAGTGTGGTGAAGGCGTCGTCTTCCTTGAGTTCTGAGAATTTAATTGCCCAACTTTCAACATGACCAACTGTAGTGTTTTGCCTCTCGGCTTCTAGCATGATGGAATCGCGATACAAGAATCTCTGCCAGATGTTCCTCACGTTTGCCAGTTTGGATTCTACTTCAGTCTCGTTGATACTCTAGTAACAGGAAAACTCAACATTAGTCAAATGAGTTTTGTGTGTCATCAATGAGAAAATGGAACCACATATGGATCCCTGGTTGCATTAAACAATATCAAGCAGTAAGCTCATACCCTCAGAATATTTATCAAATTTGGTATTTCATCTTCACGTATCCGAACAGCAAAACTATCATAGTCGAGAACATTCTCATAGGGTAGGTAGATTCCATCCTAGAAACGCAAACAACAGAACTTCAGCAATAAGAACATGTTCCAAGAATGTAGCAATTCTCAAGTCGTAATATTAAAATCACAATTCAGGAGCCACAAGCTACAAAATGCTTTTGCAATCCATGAGCTGATTTAGTAACTCGATCTCATGTTACAATGATGGTTTGCTTGATCTCATTGTTTAACAAAAAGAGTCAAAATTCTACCTGAATGACGACAGGGATGCACCCTTGCAGTATACTATCTTCCATTCGACCGCTCCACCCGTCTCCAGGCATAACCCCACAGAAGACAGAACTGGCTAATTCTTCATGATAATCAACTGCGCGTATTGGTGTTACGACCACATCTTCTGCATGCTGCTTTCCAAGTTTTCCTTCCTTGTTAGGGACTGATCCAAACTCCTCCGCCACTTTCTGCCTTATGCCCATGCTATACCTGTATGCATCACCAATTCACCATCTATCCCATCAAATATACTATACTACCAGATGGCTGTTTGAAAACTGATACTTCATTGCCTGATAATATCATGCACCCTCCAAAACCATCGTGTTTTTTAGATACGTGACAATAGAATCTATTTCCTCAAGTTGTTTGAGATGAATATAACTTACGTAGCCTCAGGCCTTCCGTGTTCATAAGCTGGTCCTAAATTTCCATTAAAATAGAATAGTGTCTTCCTTTGCTCAAGAGGCCTGCACAAACATCAGAAACTTATGTCTAAATATCAAAGAATGAGAGGGGTGAAAGTTACAGGACAAACAAAACTTGGATCATCCAAGTACACCTAGCCCAGAGTTTGGCAGTTACAGAACGTTCATCAGGAACTTTCCACGCAGGAAGTACAAGATCTTTCTCTGGGTCAAAACATGGATGATTTCCTCTTCTATCAGCTGAAATGGTATTCCAGTTATCAGCCCAATATGCTGTTGTTGAATAGTTATGCTTTGAGTTTTTGTTGCCCCAGTGGACTAACATCATACTGTTCCATATTTCCTTTGGGGCATAGCAGGCACCTTCATCCCATGAAAAGAACTGCCTTCAGAAACAGAGAGAACATCATTAGCCTCAAGGATAAAGGTTTTTTTATAGTATGAGGGGGAGAGAGTCGATCTCTGCAGGTCCTCAGGAACAATATTCGAGTTATACGTTAGTGGTGACAGCATACCCATATGTGATCTTTTCCAGATGATTGATTCCAGTACGGATATTGCAGCATAATGTGCTCATATGCCCTCTTGTAGAAGTCCAGAGTGAATGAGCTCCTCATTCCATGGTGATCCTGAATTTCCATGAAACATTAGAAATAACAAAAAAAGCACGTTTGTTGTTTCTAACAAAGAAATGATTGCTCGAATAAGAAAATGTCAAATGACTCAAATCTCCAGTTGAAGGAGGCATATGATATCACATGCTTTACCTTCATGCATGATATCAAGAACATAACAGTGGCATCTTTACCTTCATGCTTAAGTGAGGAGCATCGTCGGCACGAGTTATAATACATGAATCAAGCACCGGGACAAAGAAATAATCTGCTTCATCACCGTTTAATGTCCTGTAAGGGCTAGCTAACATACTTTCATAGATTGCCATCTGTGGATGGGGCACATTAAGTTAACTCATGCATCTAATAACAGAAATTATCAATTTTTATCAGATGGAATGTTAATACCTGTGCGCCATATAGTTGGTCAGTCCACAATGTTGCATTTCTGCCATCATATATTCTGTTTATGCACTCCAACTTGAAATGACGTCCCTAGAATGATGAGCAAGTAACAAAAATAACATATTAATTGTAAAATTAAAAGAAAAAACAGGGTGTGCTGATAAATATTACTTACCTCCAGGAGAAGGCTGTTGAAGTCAGGGGGCAAATCGTAGACATATATAAGAGGTCTTTTCTTCTGAACTACAGCATTGAGATTGACAAGATTTCCAGTGAGCCGTGCATCATCTGGAATATCGATATGTGCTGGTCTCAGCCACTTGGGCCAGTCCACAATGGACGACAAAACAGAAGGAATACTACAATCTACTCCATACCAGCCGTTTTCACACTGCAGCCACATCATTAAATGTATATAAAGAGTTAAAGGAGTACAATTTGGTGTCAAGAAATTCCAATTGTACAAAAAAGACACATATCTAACATTTCTGTGATGAGTCAAAATACAGATGCTACATGCATATTTAAATATCTGCCTATTTGAAAATCAGACATGATATCATGTGTGTTTGGGTTATAACACATAGAATCCATCAGATATTCCTTGCGCGTTATGATAATCCTTTCAAATTCTGAAAGTTGAGGAGAAAGTTAGGCAAGAACTTAAAACTTCTCAGGAACTAAAAGACGTGTTAAGTTCCAAATTTTATTGAGTTCATTAAAGTATTTGAAATTGGTGAACATAGATAAATAAATATCATTTGAGAATTGTATGCTTCGCTTGCAAACTTCCAACTAATAATAACCAGAACCCGAAAAACTTGGTTCCTTAATGTCTGAGAGCTTTCCCAGAAATTTGAAAATTTTAAGAGGACCCATATAATTTCTCTTACTTTTCATTCTGCTCTCAAACGAGGGTACAAATGTAATGCTTGCAATCAAGTGATCAACCATGAGACGAAAATGGGTGATGATAGATCATACCCGGCAAAAACCACCATGGCAAAGTCCATGACCGGAGCATTGATTGATGCACACACTTAAAACCGGATCCTCACAGAACCGGCCCCAAAGTCCATCATACTTGCAATCACATTCTTCTTTAATTTGGACCTTAGAAGAATATGCTTTAGCAGGATCCACATTGCACCATCCTGGCTTACTACCATTCGTAGTGAAAATATCCTGATCGGCTACTGCCCAATCAGTCAGACGTGGAGCACCAGGTTCAGAAGGTGAGCTAGAATATTTGCAATGCAGTTATGAGAAATAACAGTAATCGGGTGATTAAAAGTAATACAACTGAAATATTAAGAATCTATGGAGCTTACTTTATTTTAAATCCACATGACTCAGGAACAGGGCGATTCGGATACTTTGTACCTTCTCCACAAAAGCACATGGCTCTGGATGTATCGCAATAAGCAGGACAAATGGACACAACCCAGCGCCCGTATGGTTGCTTTTCTGATCCAGGATAGTTGCAGTTCAACTGCAGTCTTTGGGAACATCCTTCCCCTGTCTCCAAGAAGAAGAATTGGCAGAAAGATTGAACAAAACCTCTTGTGCATATCTTTTGGAAAAGAGAAGTCATGGGATACAATAGTTTTAGTAAGCGAAAAAGCTCTTTGAAGAAAATCGGAGAACTACTTCCTTTGAGACAAGCAAGTTCAAATAACATATGGACAATTTATTAGAACAAAAACTACCCAGAGAAAACAGGTGTTGACATGAATAAGGTCAAGAAAGTCTCACCACTAAATCCATGAAAGCAGCGGCATTGCCCCAAATCACGATTACAAATGCCTTGACCACTACATTCATTTTTGCAGCTCTTCCCACCAATTTTCTGGTATAAATGTATGTACTGTAAGCAGATAAACCTCCGAAAACTGGAACTCAAAATAAACATACAATTCTTTTGAGTGCAAAATCCGGTTTACTTACCTGATCAAATATATAGGTGGATGAAATTAGAGCGGATATGAATTAGTATGTTTCTTCAAAATTATATTATATACATCTAATCACGAAGAAGAGGCCAGAACAAGTCTAACAAAATCATATTAGATCGTCATACAATTGAGTACCTCGACAATTACAACAGTCGTTGTGTTTGAGTCACAGCCAGATAACCATCTGCCAATCTCAGCCTTCCATGGAGCACCACGGTAAGTCACAGCATTATGCAAGTCAGCTGGAAAAAGAACCTTTAAGTCAACCATTGGCTTCTGTTTAGAATAGTTCTTGATTCCTTCATTTAATCCGAGGCCTGGTTCGACTTCAACAGATCCATTAACTGGGAGACAAGAACTCTGGGCTTGCCTAAGCCTCAAGTAATCTAAAGAAGGAACAACTGGATACAAAAAAAGATGAACAACCGAGACCAACGCCAAAATTGAAGCAATAGAAGCAACCAGGGACCATGAGCAATTCCATTTCTGGAGAGAGAACATGATCCCCACAAAACCTTCACCCCAATCTACTCAAGAAACCAATTTACCAAAACAATGTTCTCCTCTTTCACTCAACCAGTTCTTGACAGACTAGCAACAGATTAGACCTTCTACTCCTCCTTCCAAATATCACAGTCCTACAAAAGTCCAACACAGCCATAAATGTCATCCCTTAACAGGTGAAAACGACGAAGCAGATTAGCAAATCATAAATGCTTTCTAGTATAAGGCCAGAGATTTAAAATCCCATTTCATCAAAAAGAAGTCATGTAGTTCTAAGCTCAACGTATCAGCTGAACAAATACAATAAAAACATAACACTCAATATTCTAACATAGCATTCAGAAGAAAAGACGGAACCTCCGTACAAAGTCAACATGGAGAAAAGTCCAACCCAAGAACATCCAGCTATAGTTTTTCTCCTAAAAGATGACTAAAAACACAGCCATTTCAACGGAAATCAATGAATTCCAATACGAAAACGCTTTAACTCAAGTAATAACACAAGAATTCAAGACAGCCCATACTACCCTGATCCGCAAGAACCATAAATTTAAACGCTGAAGAATCCAAAACAAGAACCCAGTCAACAAGAACATACATGGAAGAACAAGACTCAGGAGCAAAATCAAAGACTCTCATAGACCCTTCCGCCAATTCATGCCATGTGCACAGACAGAGAGAGATTACCGACTGATAATGCAGCTAATTCTTAGTTTTCAGCTGAACCCAGATGTATAATCTACTAAAATACTCGTATAAATTACTCTCTCTCTCTCTATTTCTCTCTCATACAAGCCGCCAAGGTTTTTGGCTGGAAAGTTTGAACAAAAATTACTATAATAATAATAACATTAATGAACAGTGAGATAAAACGATATTGACCAAGAATAGATTAGAGTGGATTTTGGAGTCTGAAGCAGCCAAATTGCCTTAAATTTCGGATTATTGCATATGTTCCCTTTTTCCCATTAAATAATTTGGAAGCTCAGTTGTTTTCCAATTTAATGTTTATAGCAAATGATAATTATATATTCCTAAGTCATATATACAAAACCTCTTTTATTTTTTTTAGTGATAAAAAAGTTTTGTTACTTTACAAAATAGGGAAAATAAGAAGATTCTCTCCTTCATATAATTGCGAAATTAGTTCTTGCATTTATTTTTATTTTCATAATTACATCGTTCTGATGTTTGATGTAATTATAATTAATTTTTTTATAATTTTAAAAATAATAAAATACACTTTGACCTCTTAAACTATCTCTACTACAATATTTATTCCCTTAAATTAATAATTAATACTTACCTCTTTGGTTGGATAAAAATATTCCTCATACTTTGAATAATTATCTTGTTTTTAATATATTTTTTAGTATTTTGTATATTAAATCATCCCAAAATTATTTTTTAATAAGGAATGAATTTAAATTATAGGTGAAGTATAAATTAATATATATAGCAGATATACAACAAATATAAAATAATCGGCAGTTCATATATGCTTAGAAATTGGCAAATATATATGCTTAACCAAAAGATAAATATTTTTTAAAAAAATAAATAAATATAAATATTTTATAATATTTTTTTAAAGAAAATATATTCAAAAAACCATTTAAATACTCATTTTTGTCTAAAAGAATAAATAGTTAATAACTTAATTGTATTATCAAATTAATAAAAAAGAATTATGAACTAGATTTTGTATTTTTTGTATTCGTTCATTACTTAACTTTGAGTCTGTAAAATATAAAAACATTCAAACTATTTAATTTACTAAATTTCTATTATTTTATTATAACTAAGAGATATTTTTTTCAGTTAAGAAAATTTTAAGGTCAAATTGCATATTACCCCTTGTATTTTAAATAGGCAAAAATATCCCTTTCTTTTTTTTTTTAACAAAAACCACCTAAATGTGGGGGGAGCTTTTCGGAGTCCCCAGTCCTCTATATTAAAATGTACAAAATAATTACAGTAGGGATAGCTACTTCCCTAAAATTTCTAGTAAAGCCATAAATAAGGAGTACTACTCCCTTACAAATAGAGCAACAATAAACAAGGAATACTGCTCCTTTACAACAAAAGACCCGAACATGTGTCGTAGAAAAATTATGGCGGGTCAAATTATAGCGGACAAAAATATCCTTTTTTATAAAACACTGCGCAAAATCCCCCTTACATCATACATTAATGGAAGGTGAAATGCACTCGCGGGTGGTGTGAGCTGACATAATTTTTTTACGAATTTTAACAACTTTAAAAAAAAATGTATAATTACAATATATTTCATTGGAGACTGGTGCAAATACCCCTATTTATTGGGTCAAACTATAAAAAATCGGCGTCCATAGAAAATGAATGCGAACAATGTTTGTTTTATTAATTGATAATAACATGATAATTAATAATAAAGATATTAACAACTCCTTATTAATTACGATCAAGATCTGCAAGGGAAAAAATGAAGAATCTAGATCTGACCAATAATTTTGCCGTTTAAATTATACTCGTTTTTATATTTTACCATCTAAATATTTTTATTTTTGAACATCAATCTACTATCTCAACTTTGTGAAATTTGAATTTGTCGTATATGAACCTTTTTTGATTTATTTTTCTGTTATACACCCAAAAAAATTACTATATTGTCCTTAAATATCATATGTGTATTACATGCGATGTTCTTTTTACAGAATAATCAACTAAGAAATATTAGTATATGACAAAATACAAATTTTATAAAACTAAAATTATAAATTAATAAAATAAAAAAAGTTTGAATAGCAAAATATAAAAATAAATATAATTGAGATAACCATGATAAATGATGAGTCGTAACGTTCATGTCCAAGAAAATGAAGTAGGGAAGGGAATAGCTGTTGAAGAATCAATCATAAACATATGGCGTCACGAGCTACTGAAGGCCAATGTGGTGCCAACATCGACCAAACAAACATAACAACTATTGTCAAAAAACTAACAAAAAATTTCAATCGACTAGCAAATAGAAACTCAATTATACAAAATTATTAAATCGATATTAAATATAATTTTTTTTCCCTAATATCAGCAATTTTAGTGACTTTTAATTAATGAATGAATTTATTTATTAGACAAAAATAAACACTAAAGTACAGAATGTGATTTTTCAAATCACAGAAAATCTATATATAATTTTGCAAAATGTAAGAGGACGGTGCAATTATGCCTATAATTTATTATGAAAAAATTGTTTTCCTAATTTATGAAAAAATAAACAAATGTATTTTGTTATTTTTAATGAATAATTGGGCCAAGAATTCGGCTTGTCAGTGTTAATTCGATTCTTCTTATTGGGCCAAAAACTGGGCTTGCCCATATGCAGTTGGGCCCAATATGGAAGTCTATGCAACAGATATCAGAGCGAGAAAAGAAAATTGAAATAAATAAGGAAAATTGAAATAAACAAGGAAAATTACACAGCGAGCGGAAGGCAGTGCCGATTCACTTCGGGGGATACCGCAGCCACCGCCTCAGCGGCGCTTGACTACACGCCTTTGTATTTTTTACGGCAGAAGGATTTTGAAGAGTGTTTGGATTTTCAGGAATTTGGAGGTTTAAGTTGGCCTGGATTCTGTTGATTGAGGTTCGGATTGTAGGTACAGTAGTTTCTTCTTCTGTTTCATGCGATGAGCGACGAATGTTTCGACCGGGAATCGCGTAGCGGTGGAGCCTTCGATTGGAGTATTTTCTTGGGCAGTGTTGATGATGATCATGTCGTCTATAAAAGAAAAAGATTCCATTATCAAGTTGAACAAGAAGTAGAAGGGCAAGAGTCTGGAGGAGAAGAATTTGGCGAACAGGAAGGAGAAGAAGAGGAAGAAAAATTTGCCGCGGAAGAAGGGGGAGAGGAAGGAGTAGAAGAGGAAGAAGGAGTAGGAGAGGAAGGAGAAAATTACCGCGTCGAAAGTGATGAAGAAATTAGTTCAGCATTATCATCAAACAAACGGGTAAAGCAAATGTCCGTTGATCGGCTAAGTGCATTGCCGGATTCACTGCTTGTTCGGATTCTCTCTTTTCTTGATATGAAGGAAGCTGCCATGACTGATATATTGTCGAAAAGATGGCAATTTCTCTGGACTGGTTTGCCGAAGCTTAAATTTTACGAGGGCAGTAGCCGGACTGAGAAAATAAGCAAGTTTGTGGCTTGGGTTCATAGGACCCTTGTTATTTGCAGCGGCCATCATTTGGAGGCGTTTGAGATTGACTTCGGGTATGATAAATGCTTTGCTTCCGATGTTAATGTTTGGGTCGACTTTACCTTAAAAAATAAGGTGAAAGATGTCGCATTGCTGTTGAATTCCAGAAAAGATTTGTATCTGCTGCCTCAGATGATGTATTCAAATTCATCCTTGACGCGGTTGAGCGTGGAAGGGTGCATTATATCTCCTAAAAGAACAGTTGAGTGGGGATCATTGACTACATTATACCTTGACAAAGTGGTGTTGAATGAGCATGTAATTGAAAAGATATTTTCTGGTTGTCCTGCTTTGTATGAGTTGGAACTAATGGCATGCACGGGATTATATTATTTGAAGATCGACTATCAAAGTCTTCGTAAACTTAAGATAGGATACTGGAAAGGTGAGAACTGCGAAACCTGTCTAGATATTTCAGCACCCTATATACATACTTTGCAGATCTCACTGCATCCTAGAGGGAGGAGATTGCGGCTTACAAATGTCGCCTCTCTTGTTCGAGCTAATATTGATTTTGAAGTTGATTTCGATCCTGGCTCTCTGAAGTTGATCGGTTATACAAAAGAACTTTTTAATAGCCTTCAGCATGTCAAGGAGCTTGAAGTGGGATATGGGTTTCTTGAGGTTTTATCCATGCTCTAAGCTTTCTACTGATCTTCTAACTACACTACCTAAATATGTATCAAGGAACCTATACTCATTTGAGCATGACTTGTGTAGTTTTCCTCTTCATGATTCAATATGTTTTTCTTGATATGGTGGTATTCTTGGGTTTGTCAATTTGGAGTTTGACTGTTGTTAATTATATGTCCTAGGAGATGCATGGATTTGGGGTATTCTTATTCTCCTAACTTAGGTTGTAAGTATACCCAAATGGTAGACGTTATGCTAACCCTTTGTATTCTTTATCTGTTTCATGTACAATAGGTCCTATCAATGTTGGCGGTAAAGGGGTGGCGGCTCGCACATTCAGGGCGAAGACGTTTGACAGTACATGCGTCAAAGGATGAACACAGAATTCCTGGAATTTTATGTCTGCTGGAATCTTCTCCATACCTTGAGACAATGGACATATCATTAGACGAATTTTGCGAGTTCAATGAGGTATATATCTTGTCACTTGTGTATAATAAATGGTAATCTTTAGTTTGGTTTCTATGGCTACAACTTAATTTGTTCTTATTACTTCTAAGAATCTAAATTACAGGATAAAAGAACTAGCAGTTAAAAGTTTAATGCTGGTTTTATATTGATCTAGATAGAAAACTTGGCCGCTAGATAATTTGTTCAAGGATCAAAAAGGATCATGTTATGAAAGTGAGAGGTGAGAGCTTCAATTTATCGAAGAGAGAGACAGAGCATGTCTACATGGGAATTTTTCAACATCTTCCAGTCACAATATAGAACTTTAAATTGTAATATATCATACATTTATACTGAAAATTGATTTTATGAATTTTGCTTGCTCAACATTTATGATTTTCAAATAAGCACTGTTACCAAAAATTGCTGGAGCGGAGGGCTGTTTCATTTCACTGGAAGCAGTAGGCCTGAGGTTTTCTGAGCATTATCATCGAAATCTTTCATTTCAAAAACTAATCCAAGAGTCCACCTCATACTCAATGTAAATCACGTAGACTTGGTTATTTGTTGTTAGTTTAGCCTAAATATGTCGTCCTTCTTCTTTGTAGGACTGGGTCAATATCAGTCCAGCTGCATCATACTCAAAGAAGGTTGATTTGCAAAACGAGTTATGGCATCTGAAGACAGTAAATATCACAAGCTCTGCAGACTCGGATCTTCCCAGTGAAGGTGTGCTAACCCTGGCACAACTTCTGCTTCAGAGAGCAAGGGTCTTAGAGAAGATGGTGATTGATACCGGAAAATTTGTCACATCTTCATCAGCAAACGTTGCAAGCAACTATATCAGGATATCTCAGATGCTGCTTAGCTACCCAAGATCCTCACCAAAAGCAGTAGTCCTACTCCATTAGTGATCATGCAATTGCAACATCATCAGTGTCCCACCGCTTTTGTGGTTCTTTACATTATCGTAGTACCATTACTTCTTTCCTACAACGTTAGCTGCGAGACATAATCCTTGATTGTCAAACCGCAACATATTTATCGTAGAATGTTATCTTATTTCATGTTTACTTTTACCAGTGTTGCCAGCATATCATCTTTGCTTGATATTTGAGACATGTACTGTGTTGGGGATTGAGATGTAGTTTCATGTTACAACCTGAACATTTGATGTTGCCTTGCTTATTAATCTGCTTTTATGCAGGGGTAATTACACTCTCCTCCCTCAGGTTTGGTGTAATTACACAAGACCCCTTAATAGTTTGAAAAATTACATCTAGCATCCTTGAGGTTTGCTTCAGTCTAACAAATAGTCCTTTAATTAGTGAAAATTCACTGAATTTGCGAATATTAACAGTCAAAACTGAATGAAAATTGAAATTTACCCTCAATTGACTTTTATTTACTTATTGTAGGTCAAATAATTTTTTTTGAACTAAACTACCCTTGTAACAATGAAGATATATCTCCTCACATGTATTAATGTGTGAAGACTGATGATAGTAATTTGGTCATAAATAAATTTATTTGATTTGTAATAAGTCAATCGACAGTATATATATTTTATTTTTATTTTTTTGTTAATACAATAAATTCGATAAATTTTTATTAATGCCGGACTAATTGGTTAGACGAAAATGAATTTCAAGAGTGTTAAATGCAATTTTTCAAGCCATAGAGAATTTAGATTTAATTACATCAAATCTCATAGAAAAAGAGTATAACTATCCCCATACATTATGGATGTTCATACCTTGAAATTTTACACGGACAAAAAATTCGAGACATTATCGTAACAAAGATAAGTGGTTGTTGTATAATTTGTTTTATCATTAACATCACATTCATGACCATTAAATAGATAGAAGAGAAGTGTTATAATTTGTTGGTGTGGTTGGTTAACTGGTGAAGCTATTCAATGCATTGGAAGGTGTGTGTTGGCAGGTAACAATGACTTACTAGGAACTGGACTTGTTTAGGTGCATCTGATTCCTACCACTTACCATAGCAAGTTGGGATGATTGTACTCCTCTTTCTTCAAAATCGGTGGTTTGAAAAATTATATTTAATATTTTTAATATTTACTTTTATCTAATAAATAGATTTCTTCATTAGTAAAAATTCATTGAATTTATTAATATTAACTAAAAAATAATATTAACTAAGAGATGGATTATTTATTAGACGAAAACATATATCAAGAGTGTTAGATGTAATTTTATAGACCACATGAAATTTACGTATAATTATATCAAATATCACGAGAGAAGAGTATAATTACCCCTAACAAGTAATTGTAAAGAAATTTCAAGCGCACAATTATTAGCTCTACAATATACTTCCCATAATATGGAAAAATTCGAAAATCACAATAAAGTATAATAATATTTTAAGAAATTGTGAAACGAAAAATCAAATCCAGAAAACATTTATTTGTTCATTATCTTTTACGTATTTATAAATTAAATAATAAGGACAAAATTAGCTCGAAATAATATTTCATCAAGTGAGGTCCTAATCACATAGTATGTGTAGCCTTAGTAAAATAGCAATAATGATAATAGACAATGATGAAATTTAGGAATTAACTATTTTGACTGAAATAGTTACATATATAAAAATAAAATAATAATTACACCTACAAACCAACTACACCAAATGTGCCAAATAAATGTTGTATCCACTGGTCTCTCATAATTAGGGCTGTAATTAATTTGAGTCGAGTTGAACACGTTATGATTCAAGATTATATATATTATTATAAAGCTTAGAAATTTATGGTTGAATTTGGTTTGGTTATGAATCTAACTAATCTCAAACGAATTTTAATTGAATCAAGCATGAATCGAATTCGAATTATTTGATATTTTATTATTTTTATACTAAAAATTTATTCAAATTTAATACGTTAAGTTTAACAAATCGAATCCAAACTATCTTTTTATTGAATAATTTGATTTTTTTTAACCTCAACATACAATAAAAAAAATATTGATCTAGTGAGTTCATTTAATTTGAGCTAAAAAAAAATATGTTAAACCATGAAAATATTTAATTTATTTTTAGTACAATTTAAAATGACTTTTTTATAACAACGATAATTTATATATTTAATATATACTTCAAATACCAATTAAATATATTTAAAGATAAATTACAACGATCTTTAATGAGATTTAACATAATTATGAATATCATCTTATTTGAAAAATTATACCTCTTGGTTTTAATGGTTGTCTAACAATTAACCAAATTCATTAATCTTCTTTAGATTTCCATCTACTTTTTATAGAGAATTGACCAAAATATCTTGTGGAGTTAAAACTATAAATTTTTTTTATTTTTTATGGATTAAGTGAATCAATTTTTTTTATGATTTTTCGAAATTTTTCATCCATTCAGTTCAAATTTTTTACAAATTTTTATTTTTTTTAAAATTTTGCAGTAAGTGCAAAGTTGATAATTTTTTACCTTCATCCAAAAACTACATATTTTCATCAAATATTAAGGGGTATTTTTCATTTTCAAATAACGAGTGAGTATTCATAGATTCAAATTACATTTTGCCATCCAAACTATGTATGTTTTTATACTCTGTAATCAAAATTTTTTTTTTTTTTGTCTCAATTTTTGCAAATTTTGCACTTTACCATATATGATCATTTTTTTGTTGGTTTTTCTGTTGAAAAAATATCATATGTTGTGCTTATGTAAAAAAAAATACCACAATCAATAACTTTTAAATATCGCATGTGCACGGCATGTTATGTTCTTTTAACAAAAAACTTGATTGGAAAATAATTATAAATGACAAAATGCAAAATTTCGTAAAGTTGGGATGATAAATTGACAAAAAAAAAAGAGCTAAAATGTAAAAATAATCATAGCTCAGATGACAAAATATAATTAAACCCTATTTGTAATTATACCAAATTTCAAATAAGATTGTTGTAATTTACCCTGTATTTAAATAAAAAATTTTAAGTTCTCAGCTTTACAATTAGAATAAAAAGATAAATTACAAGAGATTTTTTAAGTTTTTTTGTATCATAAATATTTTTTATTATTTAAAAAATTATAGATACCCTTTAAAATGAATAATTATTTAATAAATACTACTTTACAGTTAATTGTTATGATGATATATTTGTTAGACGATTATTAATTATAGAAAGTATTTATAATTTTTTAAATAAATAATAAATTTTGGAGATATCCTTACAATCATCATCATCATAATAATAATAATAATAAAAGAGATTGATTTTGTAGTAACTTGGTTTGTATCGAAGACTTGATTATACTTTAATTTACTTAATTATCTCTTTGTCACGCTGTCGTGACTTGTACGGTACAACTCCAATGCATGCTGCCCTGACCCCCACGTAAGCCTTTCTCCTTCCCACCCACATACAGTAAAACCTCTATAAATTAATACTCTATAAATTAATAAACTCTCTAAAATAATAAAATCCTCCGGTCCCGACTTGGGCCTTTGTAAAAAATCATCAAATTTGATAAGATAATAAAATAATAATTTTTCGAAAAATTCCTTTATAAATATTAGGTCCCATTAAAACTCTAAATTAATAATTCATAATTATTACAATTATAAATATTATGATAATTTACTAAAATATGAAAACTATAATGCTTTACGCATTTGATCATTCATGGATGATTTTGCAATGCCTTTTAGATGAGAAGACATGGTTGGGTGTTATGAATTATTTTATTATCATATTGAGATTTATGTAGTATATGTTTCATTCATCATGCACGAATATATTTAATTGGTTATAATAGTTATTTAAGTGCAACGAATTAATGTAAACATATAAATAATTCCAATGAATTGATACATGTGTCTATGAATATAATAGTTAATTGCTGCATGAATATAATCAATGAAACATATATGAATTTATTTATTTTCAATACATATGTACTAAATTTGCTGAATTTAAAAAGTCTCTCTTTTAATTAATAAAATATTAATTTATCGATAAATTAATATCTCTCTAAATTAATAAAATTTAATGGTTTTATCTCTCTCCAGTTCTTCTACCATACTAACTACTCTCTCTCTCTCTCTCCGATTCTTTGCCTGCAAGAAATTAAATAAATGAATTAATGCTGCGCCTCAGCATGATATAGAGCTGCTGCAGCTCTACTATCCTCTCAGAGACCCAAAAGATTGATTGTTTCCATAAATATAAATCCGCAAGATATAGTTATATATACGCATTATCATCATCTGTTGATGAATTGGAATCTTGATATTGTTTCTGCACATTTTCCCAGATTCTTGGCCTGTATTTGTTACAGCAGCTACCTCTAGTTCGTACGCTATCTCCTGGAAGCAATTGCGGCCCAAAATCTGAAGTTTTCTGGGGTGTATGCGTAGATATACCCGAGTATGGCGATTGCAGCGGCGATAGTGATTGTTCCCTTGGGTGTTCTCTTCTTCGTTTCCGGCCTCGTGATTAATTTCATTCAGGTTCTGGCTTTTACAGCATATGCATGAATTTGGATGGGTTTGAAGATTTGGATTTTGATTTATCGAGTTGATTGTGAGCTCAAGGTGTTTCTTTTTGGGGGTTGGGTAACTGAAATGATTTCGTGTGGTTTTATTTTGCTTGGTGTTCTATGCTTAGTTACTTGCTCTTAGTTTTCATTTTGAGTTTTTGTTATTTCAGACTTTATTTAATTTTTAAATAGAAATTGTGATGGATCCTTCTTCCAAATTTCCAGGCAGTATGTTTTTTGCTAATCAGACCGTTGTCAAAGAAGACATATAGGAGGATAAACAGGGAGGTGGCAGGATTGTTGTGGCTGGGGCTTGTGTGGCTGATCGATTGGTGGGCTGGTGTTAAGGTGAAACTATTGATAATTTGTGGTATTATGCTGTAGTTAGAAACATTCTGGTCCTTCAGACACGTTATAGCACAGTATCAATGTTAGCCACAGTCTTGATTTATCACTTTCATCTGATTCATCTGTCTCATACCCCGCTGGTAATTTGGTTGCAGATTGAGTTGTACACTGATTCTGAAACTTTTAAGTTGATGGGTAAGGCCAAAAAGTTTGCTTATATACTTTGCTTTGCTTGTGAGTGGAAATTTCAATCTTGCTTGAGTTGTTTATACTTTGCCGTGCTACCTTTTCCAGGTAAAGAACATGCACTTGTCATATGCAATCACAAAAGTGACATTGATTGGCTTGTTGGATGGGTGTTGGCTGAGGTTTGCTTTCTGCTTGATGCTTCTTTATGATTTTTTGCATCTGTTACTTGTTACTGCAAATCTGTATCATCTGTACCCTTTGTTACATATCATGATTACCCTGTGCAGAAAATAAAGATGCTCGTCTTTTGGTATATGCAACTTGTTTCTTTACGTAGTGAACATCAACTAAGGTGTGCTTATCTGGAATTGTAATATCTGGAGACATGATTGTTTATGGCAGATCAATGCACACATCATTATGATTATATTTTTTGTTGAGTGTTTATTGTCCCCTGAGTGAGGCTGGGAGTGGGCTAAGCATGTAGCAGAATGCATAAATATCTGTACTCACAGACAAGCAACAAAAATGGGATAAAAAAATTGAAATATCTGACTTGTCCTTGCTTTAGCTGACTGTTTAGTATTGTTATTACTTTGAATCTTCTGCTAATTGAGTTTTGGATCCTCTAATGACAGCGATCAGGTTGCCTTGGTAGCACTTTAGCTGTTATGAAGAAATCATCAAGATTCCTTCCTGTAAGTGGCAAATATTGAACTTCTTGTTATGGCATTACAGCTGAGATTTTACTTTCATCTTAAATCCATTTCTTTTTGCACAGTTACTGAATGCATAATTTTAGTTATGTACCACTAAAATACAACAAATTTTGACCCATCAAGGAAAACTTAAATGTAGCTGGCCATCTCTGATAGTTCTAGTCCAGTCATGTTAACTATTGCTTTTAATTATGAAGGTGATAGGATGGTCCATGTGGTTCTCTGAGTATCTCTTTCTAGAGAGAAGCTGGGCAAAGGATGAAAGCACCTTAAAGGTATTGTCTGATAAAATTTTTAGATCAATCCTATTTTAAACATTCTCATTTTTTTCTTTTGCTTTGGTTTCTAGCCTATGTAGCTGTCATAATGTATACTAGTGTTAACTCAGTTAAAATCCATTCCAGTCAGGACTTCAACGGCTAAGAGATTTTCCTCGACCCTTTTGGCTGGCACTTTTTGTTGAGGGTACTCGCTTCACGCAGGCAAAACTTTTAGCTGCTCAAGAGTATGCATCCTCGGCAGGGCTACCTGTTCCAAGAAATGTCTTGATTCCTCGTACTAAGGTTACAAATTGACCTGCTTCTACAGTACAATACTTGCTTCTGGTGCCTGTGCTGAAGCTCTATGTTTATTTAGGATTTTTGTAGTTCTGACAATTTAGGACATTTAATCTGCCTTGTGGTGGTATCGAGTTTTAGTATTCCTGCAAATGGAGGATTCACATCTTTTCTAAAGTTTTATTGATGAAACAACATCTTTGCTATCAGAATAGCTAGCTTGGTGAAGTTGCTTGTGTTTATTGTTTTTGTTTCCCTTGCTAGGATGGTTCCACATGAAAGTAGCATCTGGCTAAGCAATTGCTGTTCTTCTGCGACGAAGTATATTAGCTTTTTTTGTTTCTCTCCCTGCTTACATGCATATTTTGATAGATGGTCGTTGAACCGAATTTTTCTGTGTTTCTGTTATAATGCTGCAATATTTTTGTCCCTCAAGATCTCAATTCTTTTATATGCTAGCAGTATTTAGATTTTAACATCAGTTGCAATTTTCAGGGTTTTGTTACTGCAGTAAGTCACTTGCGCTCATTTGCTCCAGCTATCTATGACGTAACTGTTGCCATTCCCAAAACTTCCCCTGCACCAACAATGCTAAGACTCTTTAAAGGGCAATCTTCTGTGGTAAGCCTGCAAAATATCACTCAGAACCCAGTCTCAAATTTGTAAATGTTTTGGTAACTATACGGAAATTGGAGGTGATTGCTGCGGCTTTATGCTGCTTTGCGTGGTGTTACAGATTTTATATTCCCTTTATACTTTAAGTTTATACTAGCTAGGTGCAAGTATAGATTTAAAGGTTACTGCAGGTGACCAGATCAACTGCAACAAAGGTTATCAAATGCTGGGAGATGTAGGAAATGTTTGAAAATTTTCTTTCCACGTGAAATTGCAGCAGATTATAACAATTTGCAGTTATAGTAATGAGCGTTGAGACTTATGTGGATTTGATTATTTTATTTCATGGAGTAATATTGCTATTTTGTTGTCATAAAGAAAATTTGATTACTAGAAAACCAACAAAATATAATATGATATGCTGATAATTTGAGGTTTCTGTAGGTGCATGTCCACCTCAAGCGACACTTGATGAAGGATTTGCCGGAAACCGATGAGGCAATTGCTCAGTGGTGTAGGGATGCCTTTGTTGCCAAGGTGCACTATACTTTCTCGTTGATGTCTATTTTTTACCTTTTCTCCTAAATATTTTGGGGTTGCAAAAGAGTATTCAATAATCGATTGTTTTACGATTGCACTTTCCCAAAAGAGTATCTGGTGTTGATCGTTCTTTGATTGCATTTGTCCCACTAGGATAAGTTATTGGACAAGCATAATGATGAGGATTCCTTCGGTGAACAACTGCAAGACACTTCTCGCCCCGTGAAGTCCCTTCTGGTAAATTACTTCGTGTCTCTTATTCTGTATCGGATTGCGCCTCTGCATATCAGACAACTATGAAACTCTTCTTGCAATAACAGGTTGTCTGTTGTTGGGCAATTTTGCTTATCCTGGGAACCTTGAAAGTTATCCAGCATTACTCTCTTTTATCTTCACGAAAAGGCGCCGCTTTGTCAGCCATTGCTTTGGCTGTCGTTACCATTCTCATGCAAATCTTGATCCAATTCTCGCAATCGGAGCGATCAACCCCTGCCAAGGTCGTACCATCAAAGTCTAGGAACGGGGTAGAGCCCTCACGAGCTAACTAGACGAGATAAACAGCAGTAAGTACACTGTATTTCCGGAACGATAGAAATCAATGGCCTTATTAGGAGTAGCCTTTCTTTCTAGCCAAATATGAATCATGCAGTGCGTTTTGCTGTTCATTTACACAGTTATTACAGTAAATCTGCCTGTGCTTGAACTTTCTGTACTAAAAACGGACTTCTTTTTAACTCTGATGTGATGAAGAATGAAAAAATCTTTCTTGGTAGAGTCATTCTGTAAGTATGAAATGGTAAAATTAGGCAAAATAATCTTAGCCATAAATTCAAATTTTCTATTGATTGAGATTCATCTCATATTAAACTATTGATAAGTGGATTTGATGCTTTGTAGGAAAGGGAATAAATTTATTTCTTGGATAAATTGCATGCAGATTTCAAATAATTTAAAAATATATTTTTAGTTATACATAGTCGCAAGTTGTTCCTGCTTGCATATAATGAAATCATATTTCACATTCTAAAATATATTGTAAATAAGAGTAAAATATATAAATTAATACATTATATTAAAAAAATTAAAAAAGAAAACAAATAATTTATTTTTCAGTTAATGTAAAATTTTAAAAATTGAATAAGTTAGTTATCTACATTTTTGAAAAAATTGGTGCAACGATGTTACTATTTGTCGTTTGTGAGTGTAAAGGATCACGTTCATACAATAAATAATTTTTTATGTTTTAAAATATATTATAAATAACAGAAAAATATATAAACCAGTACATTACATAGAAAAAAAGAAAGAAATAAATAAATAATAATTTATCAATTAATGTAAAATTTAAAAAGTTGAATAAGTTAGTTATTTTATCAAAAAAATAAATTTTTGGCTTCACAACTTCGTGAGTGTGGAAGAGTTTTTCTTTTTATATTAGAATAGATATATATATATATCATATATATTCATCAAATATGTGTATATATATATCTTATAACCGACAATTGCCATTGCTGCCCAAACTCTGGGTGACGACGAAATTGCCCCGAGCAGTCTAGGCGATGTCGCCACCACCCACCTGTAAAAGGGGGCGTCGTCCGTGGGCCCATTTCTGCAAACCCGTAGTTGCCAAGGCTGGGTAGAGAGAGAGGTCGATTGGGGAAGAAATGATGAATTTTGTTTAATAATTATTTATTTAATTTTAATGTTTGTATGTTTAATTTTATAAATGTTAAATATAGATTACACGATAAAATAAATCTGAACCATTGTTTGATTAAAAAATATTTTTATATTACATTTAGTTTCAAATTTGTTTTAAGTACATATAATATGTTTATAATGTTTTGGTATTTTAATGTTTAATTTATATATTTTATATATAAAATAATTTATTAAAGCATATTAACCTAAATAATAATTTAGTTTAAATGTCAAATAAAATGGATAAAATGAACATTTTCCCATTTAAGTTAACCCCCAAAAATGTATCTAATCCACCACCCGAGAATGTTGTTTCGAGCTCTAGTCCTAATTTTGAAGATTTGTCGTTGGACTTTCGGGATATCCAAATCGATGATTGGAGTTCTAAGCCCTCATCGGAGTATGTTATTCTTGAAAATATTCATAAATTATCAATTGAGAATGAAAATCGGGATATCTCAATGGGTGGTCCAATTCAGAATTGAAAGAAAATCGAGAAGAGAACCGCGAATGTTGGAGGTCTAAATTATTATTAGAATATGTTATTTCGGGACCTATTCTTAATCTTGATGCATTGAAGTTTAATCATATTAGTTTTGATAGATTTTTTAGTGACGTTCCAATGATGAAGATTAATGTATTATGTTATTATGTTACTTCAAATAAAATTGAAAATTATGCACTATGTTTGTTTTTATTTTTAAGTTATTTATGGGATGGGTCAAAACATATCCAATGTTTGTCATCTTACAAAATATGTTATTTGGATTTTTTTTTAACTATTTTAACATGAATACATACACACATATACATAAATATATATTAAAAATATATGGTTTGACAATGAACAATAACTTTTATCTCCAAAACACAACATTGAACATACAATACTAATTTTAAATTATATCCAAAAATAAAATCCAAGCATACATACTATCTCTACCATGTACTTATTTATCTTTGTTCTTATCTCTTTATCTTTACAAAACACTCAAAAAACAAACTTAAACACTACGATGATTTTTTATATTTGATTTGAAATAAATTAAATCGGAACTACTTTAAAAATTTTAATTTTTATTTGTGCACGGTTAATTAAAATGGGAAATCTAGCTTGACAATTACATTTAATCCTTTTGCCTCGTAATTTGAATAATGGTAAACAAGTTCTTAAATAATTTCCTAGTAAATTAGCTGACCAAACCTAGACAACCCAACACTTCACCACTATGTTTTTATTTTTAAATTATTTTTGAGATAAATTAAAATATACTTGATGGTTGCCATCATTCAGATGTTTTTAACTGTTTTAGTATAAATACATACATATACATAAATATATACAAAAAAAGATATGATTTGACAATGAATAATAATTTTTGTTTCTCAATACACAACATTAAACATATAATACTTATTTTAAATTATCTCCAAAAACAAATTCAAACATACATACTATCTCTAACACACACTTATTTTTTTTTTATTTTCTCTCTCTATTTCCACAAAACGCAAAAAAAACATTCAAAAAATGAATGCAAACGGTATGCACCTTTTTTAATGGGATTCAAATCCACATTTCTCGCCGTTCACTTAATCCCTCAAACTAAATTGACATTTAGTTAATTATATTATATACTTAAAATAATACTAATAACCAAAGAACTAATAGTGAATTCTTATTATTTTTCAGCATTGATAGTAACATACTTTATTATAATGAATTAGTCGCTATGACATACAATATTCGTGCATAAATAATCACATAAAGATGACATAAATTTGAAAAATATAAAATTAGTATATAATTGAAAGCAGATCAAATGATTAATATGACAGCATATTAACGATTAAAAGACGACGAAGACATTGTAAAATAAATAAATAGTTATATTAAAATAAACATTTAATAGTATAATTAGTATTTTAAAATTTGGTATGATGACATCCCATATCGTTAGTTGTGTGTTATGAGTTGCTTTATTTTTTGTATTTATTAGCTGTTATGGCGCGTCGTTCTTATGTGTAAATAATAAATTATTTTTTGCTCTTTTAAATATATTATAAATAAAAATAAAATATATAAATTATTACATTACATCAATAAAATAAACAAATCATAATCTATGAATTAATATAAATTTAAAAAATTGACTAAGCTAATTATTTTATCATGAAGGGTTAATAAACAATTGGTACGGGGATGTCATTAACCACTTTTTGTGAGTGAGGGATTTTTCTTTTTATACTAACGGTTGTGATACGTCGTTCCTATGTGCATATAATAAGTACACTTTCAAGCTTTAAAATATATTATAAATAAAAGAAATATATTAATCAATACATTGTATTAAAAAAATATTTATCAATTAATATAAATTTTAAAAAATTAAATAAATTAATTATTTTATCATGAAAAGTACTTTTTGCTTTACAAAAAATTAATATGACGTTGTCAATAATCGTTATGTATCAGAATAAAGAGAATTTTCTTTTTATATTAGTATTGACGGACAAAAAATAAGGTTTTAGCTCTAGAGGAAAGAAAACTTTAAATTGAAAATAAAAGCTATTAATTCCCAAAAAAAAAAAAAGGGCCGAAAAAAGGAGGAAAGTAACCGTTACTGTATAGGCCAAAAATACATACATATAAAATATATAGTTGTAGGGTTTTGTAAAACCCTGGTCTGCCTTCTGAGTCATCTTCTCCACTCTAATAAAGAGGGCTAGCACCGCAAAGGACGCATACGCCCAAGGGAAAGGAGGCGGTCGGCTTTTGGAATCACCGGCGAGTCATGGTACAGTAGTACATGTTATTCCTATTACGCTTAGTTTTTGGTTTTTTGGTCAGTATTAAACATTATGTGGAAAGAGTAGGCAGTTTTCGGATTATGGAATTAGAACCCTAGAGTTTGTACTGGAAACGCTTGCGGTTGAACTAGTGCACCGACGATTCAGAATGAAGAATTAAAGTCGAGTTTGGGAAAAGTGTGGACATTAGAGTAAAAATACCGTGTGTGTTTGTGGGAATCAACCTCTGGGGGTTGTAAAAAGGGGATTCGATCCGAAGGCTGGGTGCAAGCGGTTAGGAGAGAGAGAGAGAGAGAAATTCATCCGCCAGTATATAGTTTGCCTTTTTCTGTTTCTGGAAAACTTTTCAGTTTCCTTTATTTCCAGAGTCATTGATGGTTATCAATTTTCATCATTACCTAGTTTATTTTTTGTGTTCGATTCCAATCCTTTAATGGTCTGTCTCCTCCATTAACTTGATTGTTTTTCACAACTTAGGTGAATTCTGTATAATTCCTGTTTCTATGATTACATATTTGGAGAAAGTAAAACTTTATATTCTTTTGGATTTAGGGATATATATTCCAGTGTTGGCAATAATTTTTATTTTTTGAATGTTTCGATAGTTGGTTTCTAACATTTAGCTGTTATTTATTTAGGCTTCAACGGAGGTTGTGGAGGCGGTGCGATTCGGGTTCATGACTGATGAAGAGGTGAGGAGGCACAGTGTTGTTAAGATCACGAATCCCAATTTGCTTGACATACTGGAGAAGCCAATTCCCGGTGGACTCTATGATCCTGCAATGGGGCCACTTGATGAAAATTCTCCGTAAGTATATGCCTTTAAATGGAGGATTTTGTTGATGACAATATACTACTAGCCTGGAGTTTTGATGCGTATATGACATGTTATAGCCTGTGCGATGCAGATGTAAATCATGTGGGCAGCGTGCATACCACTGTCCTGGGCATTGTGGGCACATTGAACTTGTTTCTCCGGCCTATAACCCATTGCTATTTAATACGTTGAATAATCTTTTGAACAAGACATGTTTCTATTGCTTTCAATTTCGAACAAGCAGACGAGAGGTAAGCCAATGTGGAAATTTCCATCTTACTTATGGTACTAATCTTACTTTTACGACTTCATTTCACTCCTCGAAATATTGTATTTTTGACTCAGGTGGAGAATTGTGTTTCTCAATTGGAACTGATTGTAAAGGGTGACATTGTTGGTGCAAAAAGGTTGAGTATGCGACAAAACTTACAAGACAAGAAAAATATGGACTGGGTCTTATCAGATGATATAGTTGATCCGGAGGATAGTCAAGGGAGCCATACATCACATTCTTCAGGAATATCTGGTGATCAGAATCACTATGAGCAAAATAGTCAGGCATGCTGGGATTCTTCTCAGCTCACTGAAGCTATGTCTGTTCTTAATGAGTTTTTGAAGAAAAAAGGAAGGAAGTGCAAGAACTGTGAATGCAACAACCCAAAGCTCAATAAACCAACTTTTGGATGGTTTCATGTGGTATGTTTGATCTGAATGAACAAAGAAAAACCCTTAAGCCTGAAAGACACTCTAATTAAACTTCTTAGAGGTCTGTCATGTTGGAGAATTTAAGGTGTCATGGAAGGTCTCTAATTGAACTTATTACTTCTAAGATCCTGAGTAGTACTACTGTAATAGCTGCCTCGGCTTGAATATCCTTCCTACTCGCAATCCAAATTACTTCTTAGATTTCACAGCCATTTAGAACTATTTGGATGTTATTATGTCCATATTCTTAAATATGTCAAAACTTCTTTTTCGTCTTTAAGTCTGTGCTTAAGAACCTGTTTTTTGGTGTTGTAAACCAAAGAATGAAATGTGAAAACATTGAAATCTTTATTTGGTGCAACTAAGTAAGATGATTAATCATTATGCTGACTTTCGTGGCCCTACTTGAAGCTTAACTTTGAACTGTGTCAATCAAGTTCCAAATGTGACTTGGAATTATCAGTTTTTTCTTCTTTTCCCGTGTGCATGTAGAAATTGACAAGTATGTGGGAGCAAAAATGAACAAAGAATAAGTTTCTCTGCCAGAAATGCAGTCTGGAGATCTCACAACCATTTGAATTAGAATGATTTGCAGCTTGTTGATTTTATCATTCTGCTTTCCATTGCCTGTAACTAGATTCAAAGTGGCAAAGTGCATGACAGATGTAAAGATATATCTCTTAGTCCTTTCACCTCTCGGTGGGAGGTATCAAGTGCAAAACAGATTGAACAAAAAGGCTGGCAAGGGGGAACTCCAAGTTTGCTTGTGAAGAATAATAGTAGTTTATTAGAATTACATGTATTCATCAAGATGTCTGATGGATGAAGTGATACAATTATACTGTTTTCCGTTATGCTAACGTTTTGTTGTAGTTTCTAATTCTTCATTGTCTACTGTTATACAGAGTGGCCTATCTGATACTCAGCTCCGATCAAATGCCATCCGAAGAAGCAGGTTGGATGTGGCACACAGTGGGGGAGGTGAGGAGAGGCCTTCATCTGAGGTGGTAAACGCTAGTGACTATTCGTGGAAGGATGATTCTGAGACGGCTGAAGCAAATTCCTTTATTGCCGCCTCTGATACCCCTAAAAAGTCCAGCAAGAAAGGTGTAAATCAAGCAAGAAATCAGGGTCTGGAGGAGACAAATAATTATTTTTCAGGACCTCTTTTACCGTCAGAGGTGGCTTCAGTAGCTCTTAATTCTCAGTGTTCTATTACACTTATTTAACCTTATAGCTTTTGCTGCGATGATTTGATCTGTTATTGATTTTATCATAGGTTAGGGATATTCTGAGGCGTTTGTGGGAGAATGAAGCTCCTCTTTGCTCATACATGTGTGATATTCAGCAGCAGCAATGTAAACTTTCTGGAAATGTAGCTGGCTACTCTATGTTTTTCTTGGAGTCTATTCTTGTACCCCCAATAAAATTCCGGCCTCCAGCCAAAGGCGGTGATTCTGTAAGTGTTAAAGAACATCCCGTCAACAGGTTTTATATGACTTGCATCTATGATCTTTGTTTCAAGCTTGAAAGTATGCTATCTGTTCGTATTTGCTAATTTTTTAACATGATTGCATGTTTGCTTTTAAAATAAAATTTTTATTCTACAACAATCGGACTTTCACTCTCTTTTTCGTTGTTCGTCGTCATATAGTTAGAGTTTATAGAGACAGAGAAAACATTCTTATAAAATGTCAAATATTTTCCAGAGATTCACATTAGTAGTTCTGGCTGTTTATTTTGAAGCTTTTTTTTTTTTTTGGAGGTGGGGGGTTGGGGATTATGTGACTATTTGAGCTTAATATTTTTGTTGCGTGTTCTCGACTGCAAGATTTGTGTCCGCAATCATTAGTGTGATTTTACCTTCAGGTGATGGAACATCCTCAAACGGTTCTATTGGGGAAAGTGCTGCAGTCAAATATTGCTTTAGGAAATGCTCATGTTAACAATGCTGAGCGTTCAAAGATTATCAATCGCTGGATGGATCTTCAACTATCCATCAATGTCTTATTCGATAGCAAAACTGCAAATAGTGAGCCCGTTTCCCTGGATCTTTTATGGGTGCTCTTATCCTTCTTAAACAATGTGAATTTGTTGTTATTTCAGTGTCACTTTCATATTGATATTTTTTGGCTAAGCTTTCCTGTCCAAGCCAAAGTCTTTGAGCAGTTTTCCTATCTTGAATAAATACGTGGAATTAGTATGTTTGTTCTAGGAGCAAAATCCCGTAGGCAAGAGCCAAGAGGTTCTTGTACAGATATTAACTGAACTGCTGCTGTTTCTTGGGTAACTGTCATAAATCTTGGTTATCTATTCCACTATGAGATGCAATTTCTGTTTCCTTACGGTTCCTTTTTCCTGTGTTGAACCATAATTTCTTACTACTTTGGTTCTATGGGTTTTAGTTGCAATAGAATTGGGTTTCTTAGCTCTGAGTTGTGTTCCTCTCTATATTATTATGGCAGGCCAAGCTCAAAAAGATGGTACTTCTGGAATTTGTCAGTTCCTTGAAAAGAAAGAGGGTATTTTCCGTCAGAAAATGATGGGCAAAAGGGTTAATTTTGCCTGCCGGTCTGTTATATCTCCGGACCCTTACTTGGCAGTCAATGAAATTGGAATTCCTCCTTACTTTGCTTTAAGATTAACCTATCCAGAGGTACACATGCAAGATCTGCTTCTGCATTATTTTGTAGTATGTAGAATGTCTTAGACTGTCACCTATATGAATGTGTACCAAATAGATGACATTCTTTGGTTATTGTAGTGGATGTGATTAATAATGAAATTGTGCCGTAATGTAACAGATATGTGCCCGCCCGTCTCATATGTATTTACTCAATGTGTGGATCAAAATTTTGTGAATTACCAGCAAATTTGTATCACTATTTTGTGCATAATGCTATTTGAGAGTGAAATTGCGTAGACCATACACAGAAAAATTTGTTGGTCTTTTTGCTATCGTGGATACAAAAATGGAAATAACGTTGAAAATAGAGACAAAAACGATGCAATTTTGAAAAAAATGAGAAATCCATTGTTTTAGAATAAATGTCTTTTAGTAAATTGCTTATTTATAAGGTTAAGTTTTCTATGATAACTCTGTCTCCCTGCAAAGCCCCAGAACTTCTATAATTTTCAGTGGAAAAAACAGTTATCTTTAGATTTTGGATGAGAAAATTCCTTAGAAGTGAGCAAGCGGTGCATGCGTGATTCCAGGTGCGCCTCTGCGGAATTTTTGAAGTAAAACTATGCATTTTGATGGTCAGGGCTTCCCATGATACATCATTGTTCTGTTTGCCATGCATGGGGCTCATATGTTTATCGCAAATATTAACTAAATTTGAAATGCCATGTGGTTGATAGTTGAGAAAAAAATCCCTGCCTGCTGCATTGGTGGCTTTTAATGCAAGCAAGTTGGTCCTTGCTGGGATCTGGGATTCTGATCATGGTGAAAGGAAGTAAACCAGGTCATGCCTTTTGGCCTCAATGGAAACTATCCCTATTCTTTTGATCTGAGCACTGATTATTATTGTGTATGAAAGGACTGGGATGCCATATCTATTTACTGTATGGTTTAAGAGTTTATATGGGTAAAGTAACTTCTATCATTCAAATTGGGGTCACGCCATTTGAGTCCAGTCCACGTTTTAATGAAAGATACTTCTTTCCCAGAAGGATGAACAAAATTCAGACTCTTGCAACGCTCTTACGTTTATGTCCTTTAGGCCTATTCAGTTACCCCCAATGAATTAGCTGCCGTGCTGGTGGGCAGATCCAACAGCACTGAAGCTACCCCGCTAATATAATAACAGAAACATGTGACTACCTTTTCCTGAGGCACTGTATGACACTTTGTTACATAAGTGATTGCTTTCTTTGTGTTTCATATCACAGTCATTTGATATATATTCTTTATCAGGTTGTTCTTATGTCATTCCCTATATATTACAGAGGGTTACTCCTTGGAATGCTGGAAAATTAAGAGGTGCTGTAATTAATGGACCAGAAATCCATCCTGGAGCTACAACTTACGTTGATAGTGTATCAACTGTGAAATTGCCATCAAGCAAAAAGATGCGTGTTGCAATATCTAGAAAATTGCCTTCTTCGAGAGGGTTAGTTTCACAATCAGGGAAGATCAATGAGCTTGAGTTCGAAGGGAAGTTTGTGTATCGCCATCTGCAGGATGGGGACATTGTGCTTGTAAATCGGCAGGTATGTGAAATGGTCTATTCAAGCAATGATCTTATTTGTATCCGTATTTAATCTATGTCTGAAATATATTTCACTTAGATTAAGAAGTGGTAGTTGTTAATTTCTCAATCAGCATAATAGTAACCTCATCATGTCTCTAAAGTTCAAATTGGGGCACCTTTTCCCTTGATCATTATAATAAATTATGAATTTAGCAGTCTTAGATAAATGCAATAATGATTTTATACGGAATCTTAAAATATGGGTCTCATATTTCACTGTTAGTGTCTGTGAACTTACTGTTTAGAAAATTTTTATTATTCAGTTCTGTGAGTGGCCTGGATTGGACTTTGAATACATATTCATTTGTTTACGTTTCTAGTTTTCAGTTTTTGAAACAGCAATTAAAGTGAAATTGAACATGCTTGTTTACATGTATTCGCATTGAAAATATGTTATTGGACATCACAATTCAATATAAAACACAATTTCATTAACTAATCCAAACACATTCTCATTTCACACAAAAACCTGCCTATAACTGAAAACACGTATTTTTTATTGAAAATGAAGAAACAATTGTCTTCTCATCCTAAAATGAGAGAACAAGGGCATGCTTCGCACTTTGATTTTCCTTATTTGCATAAGCCTTTTGGTAATCCCCGAACAGCTAATGGGAGTTCTATGGCTTAAACTGCCGGTTTTGTACAGGGTGACACGAGTCGACAGTGTGCCTTGCTGTGATGTCTTGTCTCAATGGTTTGCTTATCAATTATTTTTAGTTATTCTCCGAAAGCACTGATGCTATCAAATAATTAGGATAATATGGCAATATTTGTTCAAGAAGGGCTTCAATGTGATTTTTGATGGTTGATTGGAACATGCATTCTATAAGAAGTTTTTTGGACATTGTCCCTAATTAGTTCTATGTTCTCTTCACTTATATTTGAGATCATGTTGCATGGTGAGTATTTGTTAACTATGTATTATGAAGCTGCTCCATATCACTTAGCTGCTACTTAGTTTGATCCTTTTTATGTATTTCAGCCTACACTGCACAAGCCGAGCATAATGGCTCATGTTGTTCGTGTATTAAAAGGAGAAAAAACGCTTCGCATGCATTATGCCAATTGCAGGTTTGCTTTATTTATTGTATATTATTTTATTATTTGTATCTTTTACATTAATAATCTACTATCCAGGACTGACCTCTTTTCTGAAATTGGCTTCAGCTCCTATAATGCTGACTTTGATGGTGATGAGATTAATGTGCATTTTCCTCAAGATGAGATTTCTCGTGCGGAAGCATACAACATTGTAAATGCTAATGAGCAGTATATTGTTCCAACTAAGGGTGATACTGTGAGAGGCTTGATTCAGGTATGCATATCAGTACTGACTATCAGTTATTTTTTCGCTCAGAAATTCTTGATGGTTATTGATCTTATGATTTTTCTTTCGATAATCTATCTCTTCAGCTGCATGGTTAACTATTCTCTTTTGTGCTTTAACAACCCAGGATCACATTGTAGGTGCCGTGCTCCTTACATTGAAGAATACCTTTCTAACTCGTAGCGAATTCAGTCAGCTGCTTTATGGATCCGGCGTGTTTGCAGGTGGGCCTGGTTCACTTGCAGGCAAGCAGTCCAGAAAGGTTTCTTTAGTAGATTCTGAAGGTCTCGTGGAGTCTGTCCTGCCTTCAATATGGAAACCAGAGCCTCTTTGGACTGGAAAACAGGTTAAAAGTTCTGCACGCTGATATACGGTCTAGATGTCCATGAATGATTAAAAAATGCCTGGATTACAGATATAGTTAACTTAGCTAAAACTGTTGATTTATATGTGGGAATATAATCATTTTCTTGTGCCCTTTCTAGGTTATTACAGCATTATTGAACCATATTACCCGAGGTTGTGCACCTTGTACTGTTAAAAACCAGGGGAAAGTTCCAAAGAATTATTTCACTGGTAGCAGTTACAAAAATGGAGAGGAGGATGAAGACCAGAATGCTGAGCATAACTTGTTAATTTGGAAGAATGAGCTTGTGCGTGGTGTTATTGACAAGGCTCAGTTTGGAAAATTTGGGTTGGTGCATACAATACAAGAGCTTTATGGATCTAACAGTGCAGGCATTTTGCTTTCTGCACTCAGCCGTCTATTTACAATTTTTTTGCAGGTGTTTCTTATTTTAATTACAGAGTTCCTTTGAAGTATTCTTGAGTATCTGCGCTGATTGATGAAATTAATGTCTTTATACATTGCCTCAGATTCATGGATTCACGTGTGGGGTAGACGACCTTATTATATTACCTCATTACGATGTCCAAAGGAAGGAGAAACTTGAGGGTGAAGATGTTGGTGAAGAGGTTCACTGTGATTTTGTTAAGTTCAAACCTGGGCAAATTGGTATTATATCGTAAAATCCTTAAATGTGATGTAGCTTCCTTGTTGAATATCAAGTATTTTTTGGTGTTACCAATTTAACCTTGAATGTGTTCTTAAATGGGCTTGTGTATCTTTTGTGTATTGCATGACAAAAGAAGATTACATTAAGAAAAGCCTGGCCATCTCCTTGGCATTTGGCCTTCGGCGTGACTGTTCTGATGTAGTGCTGATATAGAGTTAAGATAAAGTTCTGCATCTGGAATGATCCCTGGTTTCTGTTTGTTTCATGAGGATTGGTCATTCATAAAATTGCTTAGACGACAGCACACGTGTTGTTAACGAGATTCATAACTTGAAACGAGAACCTTATTATGCTAATCATGAAGACAATGAGATGGGAACTGCTCAACTTTTTATAAATATGACATCAAAGTCAAGACAATTTTAACTGAAAAGAAGTATAGATGCATGTTCAGTGAGGGAATGTTACCCTTACTCTTGAAATTCTGTTCTTTTCAAGTGCAATTGGTTGAAGACATCAGGCCGGAAGTCTGCATTAACTCTAGCTGGTTTCGCTGCACTTCAGATGGAACTAGAGACACTGCGAAACTCCCTAACCACATTCCTCTAGTTCAAAGTAACAGCCATAAGAAGATAAAAGTTACATGAAAGCTAATGGTATAACCAACAACCCACCTTGTAGATCACCACAACCGAAAACTAACATCACTCTGGAATTCTACCTAATAAATATCTGCATACATGTTTTTTATTTTTGGGTTGCTTGACCACCTCATTTCTGTTTTATAGATGGGTACCATTTTGGGAGTTGGTCTCTTTCCATGAGTGCTTATTACTTATTTATCATTCTGTTTTTGGTGCTTATTAAAAATTTTACACTCATCAAATTTTTCTCTTTTGCTTCCTAGGCCATGAAGAGTTGCAGTTGGAAATTGAGAAAGTCATATGCAGAGACCGAGAATCTGCAACGGGAGCTTTGGACATGAAAATGAAAAATAAATTGACAAATAGGTTAACTAGAGAAGGTTCTCAGATCCTCAAACATTTACTGACTGCAGGATTATTGAAACCTTTCCCGAAGAACTGCATCTCAGTCATGACAACCACGGGTGCAAAGGGTAGCACGGTAAGTTGGAATCTGATCGTCATTCATAAAAGTTGTAGCCGTTAGAGTCAATCTTCTATTAAAAGACTAGGCAGCTATTGTTAATATTAAGTCTTGTGAGTTGGAGTTAACCTCAGTGATCATGAGAAGCTTTTCGGAAAGAGATTTATTCCTCATCACATTTTGTGGGTTGTCCTTGAACATCAGTTGTTATCTTACTTGGCATATCTCCCACTCCAATTGACTTGATACATTGATATGATTTATTTAAATCATGTCGCCTGGAATTTGCACGAGGTTTCAAGAGTAATATTGTTGTTTCACTTAAAATAGGGTGATTTTGATTTTCAATGCGTGCTGATAATTTTTTGTAAGAACAGATTTTGATGAGCAACCGGAATGGCATAAGATATAGATATCTTTTGAGATTACCTTCTTGACCCTATCAGTTGGACTCCTTAGGATTCTCTTATCATTGAAAAGGTGTTGCCCACATCATTTGTTTCCTGGATTTCAGGATTTTGTTAGATACATCAAGATTCATTTTCTTTTGCTAAGTGGCGATGTGGATAACCCAGTACTTACTGATTTTTGAGTTTAACATATTCCTTGGTCTTTCTTGAGGAGATAACTGAACAATCACTTAAATCAGCCAAATACTGAGGTATTTCCCTGCCTGGCTCCTTTCCTGATCAGCTAACCTCCAAAAAGTGCTTTGCAACATTATTTTCTTCAGTAGGTGTTGCTCATACTGAACTGAAAAAATGGCTAGGTGATTTTTGAGTTTAACATATTCCTTGGTCTTTCTTGAGGAGATAACTGAACAATCACTTAAATCAGTCAAATACTGAGGTATTTCCCTGCCTGGCTCCTTTCCTGATCAGCTAACCTCCAAAAAGTGCTTTGCAACATTATTTTCTTCAGTAGGTGTTGCTCATACTGAACTGAAAAAATGGCTAGGGATGTGAAGTGCTGTGTTGTTACCTTTGGGAGGTTTCTGAAGGGAAGGTGGAGATTTGGCTAACAATATAAATGAATGGGATATGAAATATTGAGGGACTTGAAAATAGAACCGAAGATAAGTTGCATCGTTAGTTAAATGCATGTGGTGGCAGTGTAGCAGTAAATAGTGAGAAGATTAAATTTACTTATCTGTAGAAATGCATTTTGAGAATTATACTTTGTAAAATTTTCTTTCTTATGCTGCAATTAAGATATTCTACATAGTCAATATTTCATGCTGGAGATGCTTTGTTGTTCTGGATGTTTTCAGTATGCCGTTTGGTTACAGAATGGAACGTGCACTGCTCTCTTATTCCATATATATATGTCTTCTTGGTGATGGCTTGTTCATTTGTTACAATGGTCCATAGTAGTTGCTATAGTAATTTCTATCCATTTGGACAGGTGAACTTCCAACAAATCTCTGCCTATCTTGGGCAACAAGAGTTGGAAGGAAAAAGAGTACCACGAATGGTTTCTGGGAAGACTTTGCCCTGCTTTCCACCCTGGGATTTCACGGCTAGAGCAGGAGGCTTTATTACTGATCGTTTTCTGACAGGTCTTCGACCTCAGGAGTACTATTTCCATTGCATGGCTGGTCGTGAAGGGTAATTTATCTTGTTTGAATTTCTCTATTTATAGGAACTATTTTCTTAAGTTGCTTAGCTAATCACTGTGATCCACATTAATTTCTGTTTGCTTGATGAAACATGTAATCTCACATTCCTTTTCTGCGTATTTTATTCAAATGTTGTACACATAAAGCAGGCAGGAATATTTATATTTAACTGTACAGTGCTCAGGTATTTTGTGGGTCTTGAATCAAGTGTGTTTGGTCCTGGGCCATTAGTCATTTTCAGTAAGCCCAACTTTTCTGTGAACTTGTTGGTAGTGATGTTTTTGGTTTGGACTAATCAGTTTAAGTATCAAGAATTGTACTGTAGACGACTTGCTGTTGTATTCTATAGGTGTAGACTACAGGAACTTTAGCTTGCTTTTCTGTGGCATGGATAGCATCATTTTTCATTAAACTCATAATACTCATCCTGCTAGAGATTTGGGTTCTTTGAACTTACGATATACAGCAGCTAATTTACTAGAATGGAGTTGCCCCAGAGCTCTTCTCCTGGAATGGTGCTCCATGGTGCTTAATTCTTTTCACTGCGTGAAAATCTAATCTCCCGATGTGAGATGAACAAGATAAATGGAAAGAGAGTGGATTCATCAATGATATTTGATGCCATGGGAATGAAGATAATATAAAAATCAGAATCACTTGTTGAGTACGCAAATGCTGCAAATAGGAAGGAGCAAAGAGCAGAAGGGAAATATTTAGACAAAGAATTGGCGAAGGGAGGTGACAGGGAGCTACTTTCATTTTGGATTTAGAAAATACAGTAGTCTGGTGGGTTTGCATGTTGGTTGGCTACACCCTGGGCTGAGCACAGTGGACTCAAGTTGGCCTATGTTTTTTTGTGCACGCATAAAGGCATCATTAATCCCTCATGTCCCACTGCACTCACCGTAGAAACTCCTTGTACTGGAATTTTTCTCTTGGTCCATAGCTTTATGTAGAATTTATTGAGCTGGTCCTGCTTTACTCAGGGCTGGTTGCTTATTCAGGATATTTGGACGACACCTTTACAAAAGTATCCAGTTAATCCTGGTTGGTAAATGTATTTGTGCTATTCCTTAAACCTTTGATTTGGAACTTAGGCTGTTTTGTCTGTGTATTTATAGAATAAGTCTAAAATACTTTGAAGTGCCCTTTTATATTTCAGTAAGGTTCAGAAGTCTCTTGCTGATTAGTTTGCTATTCATCTAGCAGTGAGGAAACATGTGCAGGGTGTCACACAATATTTCTTTCATTCATCACCAGAGATTTGGTTTTCTCTGGCATGTGAAGAATGACTTCATTAATTTGCTTATCAGTAACCCAAAAAATTAATTTAAGTGATATTGGGTGTGGTTCGAGCCCTTTCCTTGCATCATATCATTATATATTTACTTGTGTTGGTGCACTAGACTGCTATAGAATATGTTGTTTTTGTTTTTGCATTGCACCTTGAATTTAAAGTAGTATTCTGTATGATGTCTGCTATGGCTTTGTCCAACTCTCAGCTTATTTTCTACAGGTTAGTTGACACTGCAGTAAAAACATCTCGCAGTGGATATTTACAACGTTGTCTAATAAAAAATCTTGAGAGCCTAAAAGTTTGTTATGATTATACTGTTCGTGATGCTGATGGTTCCATCATCCAATTTTACTATGGAGAAGATGGTGTTGATGTGCACCAGACAAGCTTTCTCAAAAATTTCAAGGCCCTAGAAGATGTAATTGTTTTATGTTCTCCTTTTAATCTGGTCTTGAGTTATTTAATTTCTGATGTTGATTAAATGTAGATAAAGACTAAGAAATGTCTCCGCATTTATATGGTTCAGAATCAAGAAACTATTCTCCAAAAATATCGAAATAGGCGTCAATTTGATAGCTACATCCAAAAATTGCCTGAGGGGCTTGAAGAAGAAGCAAGGCGCTTTATTCAAGAGGCAGGAGACCTTTCATCGGAAAACCAGAAAGCAAGTGGAATCAAGCACCTAAATAAAAGCCGCAAGGCGAGAAAGAAGGTAACTGGAAAGGTTCAAGACAAGTTTATAGAGTTGGTGAAGCAAAAATATCTATCCAGTCTTGCACAATCAGGAGAACCGGTTGGTGTCATTGCTGCTCAGTCCATAGGTGAACCATCAACTCAAATGACGTAAGTTCATTTCTGTCTTCTGCTCTTGTAGTGGATAAAATCTCTTTTCAGAGAAGCTGTGACCAAGTTATCTGCAGTCATTAGAGGAGTTAGTTAACCCTACCCTCTCCACTCTATACTCCAATGATAATTTTAATTTACAAAAAATCTTTAAAATCTCTAGTTTACTTCTCCTAGCAGGACACCACAACAGTTAAATGAATGTATCAAGAGATAGTAAAAGGTACTTACAATTGTCTCTATATAAATTCACACGGGCCTTTACCTTTTAAGAAGTTGAGAACTGGTTGTGAGGTAATTTCATGATTTGCAACCATCTGTGCTAGTGATTGCCTTCTCAATACATTTAGCTTTGTTCAACTTCCAAAACCTGGTTGGGAACGGGACTGCTGGTAACCATTTAATTCATGCAATGATGTGCAAGTTTACATGTGGACTAAGTTGCATCATATTATAGTGAGGCAGCTCTACTTCAAAAAGTTGGCAAGTGTGGTGGTGATATAGCTCCAGATTTTAATGTCTAGGTGCTGTTACAGTACAGTTAAAATCAAAATTTCTTCGTTGACACAATGTCATGATTGAGCAGGAAGGCAATGTCTCATTTGATGCTTGCATTTTATTTTCAGACTCAACACATTTCATCTGGCTGGCCGTGGGGAAATGAATGTTACACTAGGGATTCCACGTCTCCAGGAGATTTTGATGACTGCATCTGATGTTATTAAGACTCCCATCTTGACGTGCCCATTCTTGCAATGGAGATCCAAGTGAGTTATTGCAATTTTATAGTGAAAAGAACTTTTACCTTTTAGAGTGTTGGATTTTGAGCCACATCTGCATTACTTTTATGTAAATTTTCTTAAATTGAAAAAAGTATTCTGCTCCAATTTTATGCTGCAAGCGAGGAAAGATGTAACATAATGCTGTTTCTGAACGTTGAAATTGAGATTTGCATGTACTAGTGTCTTTGTGTATCTCTTGGTTTCTGAATCAGTGGACGTGGGACAGGCGGGTGCGTGGCTATGGTGAGGAGATGGTTAGACACACCACACGCACTATTGCACACATCTATGTGCAGACCACCTATTTCACCAAGTTGGCAATTGGCATAATGCAACCAACTTAAGCATATCTTTGCCAGACTACCTTTTTAATCAACCTGGCATAATGCAAGCAGCTTAAGTGTCAAGCAGATACTAATTTATTGTGTGTCACTTGCAGGCATGATGTCGTGTCTTTAGTTTCAAACGTGAAGAAGGTAACTGTAGCAGATTTGATAGAGAGTATGGAAGTTCAACTCTCAATACATCAAGCTAGAATTTATAAGCTGAAAATGAAATTAAAAGATACCGAGTTTGTGTCATTAAGAGACATACAGGAAACCCTCAAAACTGTGTTTCTAAGGGAGTTAGAGGATGCAATAGAAAATCATGTCATCTTTCTTTCCAGAGTTAGTGGCATTAAAAATTTCATGTCTAGTTCAAGATCAGAAGAATCAAATGAAGCGTATGAGGATGATTCTGGTCCAAGAGCACAAGAAGAAATTGATGATGATGATGCTGATGATGATTATGACAAGGGAGATGATCTTGGTTCAGATGTACAAAAGAGAAAGCAACAAGCTTCAGATGAGATGGATTATGAGGATGAATCTGATGTTGACCCTGGTGAAGACGAGGGGTTGGGAAAAGGAAAAAGTGATGGAGACCATCTTGAGGATATTGACACCAGAAAGGATGAGGAAACTGATGACTTTGATGACAAGGATGATGCTTCTAATGTACAAAATGTGGATGAAGTTATGGCAGAAGCTAAATCAAGTGGCAAGAAGGACAGAGCAATATCAAAAGGAATTGATAAGTCAATAGAAGAATTATTATCTGACAAAAAAATACGTCGGGCTATCTACATGGAAGTTAAAGGATTGTCGTTTGAAGTCCACTTCACATTTACATCAGAACCTCATGTATTGCTAGCTCAGGTAATTCTTCACCCTTCAGTTTCACATTTCTTGTTAAACGTCTAACTCCTATAACTTATGCATTCGTTAGTTGTGCTATAGTTGTATTGCTTTAACCCTGAGGCACTGCAGATGTATGCTTGGATGTGGAAAATGAAAAAAACTGGTTCTTGTTCTCTGCAATGTTTTCATCATTTCCTTTTTCCTGATTAATTTACAGATTGCCCAGAAAACTGCAAAGAAGGTATTCATCAAGAGGACTGGCAAGATTAGTCAATGTAAAGTAGTACAGTATGATCCAGATGAAAAAACTGTAATTTGGGACAATAAGAAAAAACCAAAGAAGGGAGATGCGGAAAAACAACAGGCTGATGGAGAGGACAGTGCTTATTGGGCAGTGAAGGCATCTGGAGAGGATTTTAAGTCAATCTGGGAGATGCAAGATGATCTTGATCTAAGTCGTCTGTATTCTAACAATATTCATGCCATGTTGAAGACATATGGAGTAGAAGCAGCCAGAGCAACACTTATAAGAGAGGTGACACAAGTTTTCGATATTTATGGAGTTAAGATCGATTATCGACATTTAAGTCTGATTGCGGACTATATGACACACACCGGTGGATACCGGCCAATGAGCAGACATGGAAGTATTTCTGAGTCATTGTCGCCGTTCCTCAAGATGTCCTTTGAGACAGCTTCTAAGTTTATAGTTGAAGCCGCGTCTCATGCTCTAACTGACAACTTGGAGACCCCATCATCTAGAATTTGCCTTGGCTTGCCTGTGAAGATGGGTACTGGTTGTTTTGACCTGATGCAGAAGTTGGATATTTGATGTAGAGTAAATACAAAGTTTTTTTTATCACCAATCTCCTTTTGTTGTAGTGTTAAACAAAACAAAATCCGACATATACAGGTGAGGCCAAACTGATCTCAGAGTTACATTTGGCCTTTAGAGGGATGTGGTAAATGTTGTATTGATAGGACTGTAGTTTCGAAATTCTCGATTTTTTCACTTATAAATCTGGTCTGCCCCATTTTCATTGTCTGTTGTTTCTTTTTGGTGATGAAGTTTTGTTAATGTGACGTGGCTAAATATAATCCCACAGCAGGTGCGAAATTTATACTGGATTTTAGGTATAAGAATTATTTAGTGAGTACGAGTGCGTCCATGGATTATTTTTTTTTTTAAGAAAAAACACCCATAAATAACGAAGATAATAAATTACAGGATACTGTTTTTTGGCGTCACGGACTTCTGGTACAAGTCCTTGGTTTAAAAATTGCACTCTTTGAGGCCTCAGACCACTTAAGGGGGCTGGAGATAGCATAATTACCCAACAAGACGTTGCATTATACCGATGAAGGCCTTCCACATACTCAGGCTGTAGTTGGGGTGGTGCTGGAGAGTCAGTGCCTTCCACATACTTAGGCTGTAGTAGGGGTGGTGCTGGAGTGGCAGTGCCGGTATTTGGACCAATGAAACAAGGTGCCAATGTCTGCCCATCTTTGATATTTCGCAGCATCAACCTTTCTCATGATAAAGGATGTTTCCAGTGCTAACAGCAGTTGTTGCAGAGAACGCTGTCTTATTTAAGTCCACATTCTCTAGCACATTTCAATCAAGCAGCTGACTCTAAAAGCTTAAAAGCCCACACCAATTTCAAACTGTACAACCATATGCACGGAAACGACCCAAAAACTTCACTTTTGGATCAAGCTTCATCATATCAGATTCTACAGGCAACCTTTCGAGAATGTTCTGATGTGAAACAAGGGTGAGGATGATGTCAGTATGAAGGTTCGGTTCCATCATGAAGAGCACAGCACACAGTTGCTTTTGATGCCCTCGGTAGATCTTGATCTCCTCACCGTTTGCCATGGACCATAATCTTGCAGTTGTATCAGAAGAGGCTGCAATATGAATTTTATGTGTGTTGAAAGGAATGAAGTCAGGTAGACGAAGTTGCACCTTTTATATTCAGCCGCACATGATGTTCATGATCACCAAGACGACTCAAGAAGATTGAGAGAGAAATTGAACACTACTGAATGCACAAAGTTGTACTTTGTTGAGGAGGAAATTTAGGAATACGGTAAATCTAATCTGATGCCTAAGGTAGAGGTGGTGGTAAGAACATAAAATTATGAATCTTGTTGACTCTGCAACCTTGTTAGTTTCGAAATATCTTGACATAAATCACATAAAGGTGGCTTTTATTTAAATTCAATAACTTCCAGATCGAATAACCTGTTTGCCTCCGAAACTAGAGCTACTATGTTACCTATTCCTGACACATTGGTAATGAACAGTATCAAAAGTTATACTTCGACAGAAGCCAGTTGTAAAGGGGACAGATATTTTAAGAAAAATTTCTCAGTTGGATGTATAAACCCCAGGATGCAGTAATTGTATGTGATAACTCCAGCACTAAGACCCAAAGTCCAAGGCAAGATTCTGGCTAACTACCCAAGTACCAGATGTACTTGTTTCAAGATCATACCTGTGATTAGAAAAGCACCATCAACAGAGAAAACACAATCCCAAACCCAGCGCTGATGTCCTGAAAACACATCAACAAGATTACTATAACCTCACATTGAAGTTAACATAATTCCAAAGAAGCAATCACCTAATACAGCGTGATTTTAACAAGGTCAAACTCATACCTACTAGGGCTTTTTCCAAAGTAAAACCATCTACATTCCATATTTTGATAGTGTGGTCGGAAGATGCAGTCCCAGATACCTGAAAATCAGCATTTTCAATATAAAATAGAGACTATCAGAATTAAGGGGGAGAACCAAAAGAGAAAAAACAAAAAGATGATTAGAAATGCTATGCTGACTAGAGGGTGGTCAATGGTCATTCCTCCTTACCGGGTAGGTTCACACAACTCGGGTGAAAGGAGACATTTGAGGATATATCCATCATGAGCCTGGAGCTTATGAAGTGGCTCAAAGTTGGTCATTGTCTGCCTTGGGATAATGAACTCGTGCTTAAAAAATTGTCAATCACAGAGCTGAAATCAGATTCACATCAATTTCAATGGTCTCTCCACCTGAGTTCCTTGCAGCAAAGGCCACACGTAACATGTCCACGATTGTTTGCTGCAACCACCAAGCTTCCATCCCACATTACAGTCAAAGATCGTACTGCTGTATCTACCTCTGGAACCTGAAACAATACATCAGTTTTGTAATCGCAATTACTGAAAATGTGTGTTTGAACATGAATGTTGATAAGTTACCCACTATTTCAGTAGATATACGATAACAAAACTAAGGTGCATGATCCATCTCTTAATCAGTATCTCCAGAACCCAGTACATAAACCTCAAATTTAGTTGTAATATGAACTCGCAACCATAGTTTCTTCTAACAAGAAGGCTGGTTGTTAAGATTCATGTTGAATGCATAACCATTCAAGGGACAACAGTTAGCCACTTACCAACTCACAGCTGCAAGAATTTGCTGTCAAGTCCCAGACACGAATGTTTCCATTTTGGTCTCTTGATATCAGTTCAGTCTGAAAATCACAAAACAGGGAAAAAAAAATGTGAATGCCATGTAAGGGCGTGTAGATTGTCAGAGAAAATAGAAGTGCCTAAAAGAGAACCAAAAATAAGGCACTTATTCAACAGCCCACAATATCTGTGGTAGAACAAAGTCAAATGTGCTTAGACTTAAGACCTGATTTGGGTGCAAAACAACGGTATTAACTGCCGCTCGACTTTCATATTCCCTCTGACAACCTGGTGCCCTGTGTCATACAGAATGATAGCAGATCCAAATCAATGTCCAGTGTGACAAAAATATTGAGAATTGGTAAATTGAATGGTTATAGAAGTTCATCAACCTCAAGTCCCAAAGCTTTACAGTGCCATCTTCAGAACCAGAATACATCCAATTACCATCGCACTGAAATCCAACTGATATTACATTATTAGTGTGAGATTTATAGCTCATCACCTGAATAAGAACCAAAATCAGCTCATTAAACAGAAGACAGGCCTAAAGGGAGTCTAACATTCTAAAATAAGAAGCAGACAAGTTAAAATGCAAAAAACATAGAATAGGTGATAAAACTTACAGGTTGAGGACTGTTTGAATTGACATCAAACAGTCGAATATGAGGATTTCCAGCCGCTGCTAGGTAGTGCTTATCTGGGGTAATCTCAAGCCGATTAACTTGATGTGATGACAAAATAAATGCATCAGATTCCACAACAAAATTATGAAAGTTTTGACTCTATCTGACACATTTATACAAGCACATGAGTGCATTAGAAAACTTTGAAGAGGTACAAGAAACAGGAAAGCAGCCCCTCTCCGTCGCACTACTCTTAAATCGAAATGCGAATCGGCAAATGCATGTGTGCAACAGTAACCATTGCTGTTATAATGCTATCAAACCTCAATAGGAGATCTAACATTTCAACATAGAACATCCAAATTTCCAACGTGCAGCAAAATGTGAATATTTTGCCTTTTTGAACCTAATATACTAGTGAGCAAGTAAATTTCACCTAAACTGCTAGCTTCAACCAGTCCGTCTCCCCTTAGATAACCTTAATGAAAATTATCTCCAGGGAACTTTACGCTTAAAATAGCTGCTTTGGGACACAACACAAAATCTTAGATTAACAGGAACAAACAGGTTTTTCACCCTAAGCATCTAAATCAAAGTCATGAACATTCGAAAGCAACCTGCAACCTCAAAATAAATTAGCTCGTATAAAATCCACAGGCACATCAATTCACTTAAACCACTGAAGCCATCACCGATGCAATATTCACATGTCAACCTGAGCATTTGGGGATACACATTGTACTCATAAAAAGCAGCAGAGTCGAAGAAACACACGTCCGCATAGTGTTAACATCACAGAAAAGAAAACACTGAACCAAACCAATAAAAGCTGACAACTTTCAGGGCATACAGATTCAGGGTACTGGATGGTCCGATAGCATCGTCCACTTTTTGCTTCCCAGAACCGAATAGTGTGATCATAGCTTGCTGTGCCAAAACCACCAATGGTTGACTCATGATTATTCTCTTGAATCTCTTCCTTTCCAGCTGAAACAACAACAAATAAGGCATTAACCACACAATTGTGAACATTAAAATTAACATCATATAACATATTTTCTTTCATTCCAGAAGGACAAGACAAATTTGGGATTAAAGAAAAGGGACCCCCAGATTTTCTTTTTTCAGCTTTTCCTGCTAATACAAAAGGAAACAAGAATGCCATAAACTATATGAAAACAAGGAGGCAAAAAAAGGTAAAAGCTATGATCTTTGGTATAAATAAGTGTTGGAAGCTACACAAAAGTATGAATTGAAACATGAGTTTCAAGATCTCGTCTTTCTTTTACTTGATGAATCTTTTGTAGCCCAGGCAGCTTCTCTGCAAGCTTAATCCATCAACGGGGTACTGCTAAGGGTTTTAGCTTTTAAGGGGATTTAGGGAAATAAGTGCCCTTTTCTCTTGCATTTCATCTCTCAGAAATTTCCACTTCTTTGCCTCAAGTCTGCAACGAGAGCAACTCTTTTAGGTAACAAAATCATGAACTCCCTCTAAAATTCTTATTTTGCTCCTTCACAGAGTGGAAAATGCTAATCCCTCCTCAACTTACTACACTCAATCCCCCATGAATTGTGAAGGTTTTAATTTGTACATGTTCTTGAAAACAAAAGGGAAAATCACTTTACATAGAGAACATATTCCATTCATATTTTATACCCCAAAATTGCCTTTGTGGTAGTTGGTGCAATTATATTATGCAGACAAGCTTGAATATCTATTTTTCATATTTATTTAAAATTCGAGCTCCTATTTACACTTATGTTAATAAAAAAAAAGTAATTAAATTCAGATAAAGATATCAAAATGCTCGATTTTAATATATATTTTGATTACTCAACTATCATTCGTTTGACAATTAGAATTAAAGCAGATAAAATTTTGGATATATAATAAAAAAATCAAACTAAATTTGGTGTAAAACTTTTCAATTTGTTGCTGTTAAATTGAGGAAGTGGATTATAATTATATTATTCTTGGATAAATAATAAATTCTTGTGTCATTTTTTTTTTATTTCTCCAACTCTGTCACACTTCGGACCTGGATTTTTATCTGATTGGGCTTTGCGCAATTCAGCCCATCAAATTATGGGCCTGAGGTCCAGTGAAAGGTCCATTGCACACACATCTTACCGTGCACCTCAGAACACTCTAACATCACTCCACCTCCATCAAAAACCCTGAACCCTATTCCTCTACAACCCTCCGCCTCTTCATAAACCTTCATTTCTATTTCTCACCACCAAAACCCTAACCCTAGAGCTCGAGCTCCACCGCCATGGCTGACGTCCAGCTTTCTCACTCCGAGAAGACGAAGAAGAAGAAAAGCAAGTCCAAAGAAGAAGATGATAACGATGCCGTTGATTTCCTGATTAAGCCACAGAGCTACACCCCCGCCATCGACACCTCCCAGTGGCCGATTCTGCTCAAGAACTACGACAAACTGAATGTACGGACCGGACACTATACCCCTCTCCCCTCCGGTTACTCTCCCTTGAAGCGTCCCTTAGCCGAGTACATCAAATACGGCATTTTAAATCTCGATAAGCCCGCGAACCCTTCTTCTCATGAAGTTGTGGCCTGGATTAAGCGCATTTTGCGTGTTGAGAAAACTGGGCATTCGGGTACCCTCGATCCGAAGGTCACTGGTAATCTGATCGTTTGTATTGACCGAGCTACGCGCTTGGTGAAATCACAGCAGGGTGCTGGGATGGGAA